>NC_024327.1:14552351-14557403 GCF_000523025.1 Cynoglossus semilaevis | reverse complement strand
GTGCCGGCGGCAAGGGAGTCTTTCCTCGTTGCACTTCTGAATGTAACCATTGTTCTGCAATCCTTGCTTGCAAGTAAAACTTGATATCTTGTATTTGTCTCTTTATTTGACCTGATCTTTATTTGATCTTTATTTGAATTCTTTGTGTGTTAGGAAACTGGGGTATGAACTAACAGCATATTTTACAGTCCTATCTAACAGAGAAAGTTTCCTGACAAGTGTAGTGTCCCAGGGGTCTGTGATTGTTCTGGTCTTTCTGTAGTTTGTGACAGACTTGATTCCATGCCACATGCTGCGTGTGTTGTGGTTGAGATAGTAGCCTTCAAGTTTTTGGGAGAGAGCCCTCTTTGCTGCTTTGATGGACTATTGCAGCTCGTACCAAGCTCTCTTGTACTCCACATGGTCTCCTGACTTGAAAGCCTCCCGTCTCTTTCTTAATTTCTGCTTTACGTCTGTGTTAAACCAGGGTTTTTGGTTGGGGAACTTACGTACTGTTTTGGGGGGGGGGCACAGATGGATGTGCACCAGCTGATGTAGTCGCTGACAGTTTCTGTGTATTCGTGGATGTCGTTAGTGGCCTCTTTGAAAGTGCTCCAGTCTGTGGCTTCTAAGCAGCCCTGCAGACTTGTGTGTTGTCAGTCCAGGTATTAATGGTTCTTATTGTGACTGGCATTGACTTTAGCCTTTTGTTGTAAACTGGTTTAAGGCGGATCGCCAGGTGGTCAGACTTTCCAAAGTGGGGTAGTGGTTCAGCTGAATATGCATTCTTAATGTTGCAGTAACACTGGTCCAGAGTTTTGTTTCCCCTGGTGGGGAAGTTCCCAAACTGATGCAGTTTAGGCATAGTTTTCCGGAGATTGCAGTGATTAAAATCTCCCACAATAATGACAGCAGCGTCAGGATAAGTGTTTAGGTGCCCATTGAGCATGTTATGTAGCTCGCTCAATGCAAACTCCTCCTTGGTGGGGGGGGTGATGGTGTAAACAGCACTCACAATAATGCATTGCAATTCTCTGGGCAAATAAAATGGTCTAAGTCTCAGAGTTAGGTATTCCAGTCATGAACAAAAGAAAGCGAGTAATAAAAACTAACAAACAAACAAAGTTAAAAGACACAACGGGAGCTCCAGCTACAGGCAGCCACCTGCAGCAGCGCCAATTCACGAATGCGTTGTTTAACTTTCGCCATGAACCAAATTAGGCCCAAATGGAACATAAGTTGGCAAACAGTGTTGGCAGTTTTAAAGAACCTGTAGCATTCTGTTCTTACTTTAAAAAAAAGCCTGATGACTGATGATTTTCCATGAGTTTATTAGCAGAGCCACTTCCTTTGTCCTTTTCCAAAATAAAAGCCTTTATTAGTTCTTAACAGTCTTGTTACACGAGGTGTCAGGTTTGCTTCTGTTTTAACATGGCAGTGCGCTAAAGAGCTTTACACAATGATTGACATTACCACATTACCACTGGGGCAAATCGGGTGGCCAATCAGATTACAGAAGGGGACGGCTGCACCATGCCAATATGGAAGCCCCGCATCTGCTTTCTAGTACTGGTTTATCAATCGTTTTTATGTAACTTGTTCTTTATTTATCAAATAAAGCAATTAGGTTTTGCGATAGAAGTTTGAAAGCACATCCTTCAATGTGTTTTAAATATGCTCATTTGCTATAGGAACAATGTTGGCAAAAAATAAAATATGAAAATATGTTGTTTTTGGGGATTTTGGATGTGAATTTATTAATCAAAAATAATTAAATAAATGAAAATATAGTGTTAGTTCCTAAAATGTCTTGTCATGCCACATTACACAAAATAAAGAGACAATAAAGTTACAACCACTTTAAAAAATAACATAAAGTTAAGTTGTTTTTATGTGTCATTAGTAAGAGTGAAAATCTGTTAGCAGTCAATTAGATCATGTTTACCAATTTTTGTATCTAGCCAAAAAAAGGAAACATTTCAGAAATATGGTGCTATAAGGAAGAAAAAGATCAAAGAACCAAATACTATAATAATACAATCTATACCAAGAGAACTGTTCGTGTCAGTGCTTTACCCTGTGGGTATACAGGTCAAATATATACATATATACAGGTCATATATATATATAATGTAAGTTATGCACTCTTTCTGTGCGGCCCGGCACCAATCAAGCATATTTTTTTCTGCCACTGAATTAAAACATTAATATCATCTTATTACCATCATCATCTGAAGCACGTGTAGTACAGTAAGTGTATTTAAAAAAAACATTTGAAATTACACCTGAAAACGTATGAAAATAAAAATAAAAGAAATGGACAAATGCAGTAGTTGTATACAAGCCGCACCGGACTATAAGACGCCAATATCCAGGTTGAGAAATGAGATATTTATCGGATACACAGGGAAACAGAAAGATTTTGTACCGTAAATGTTTATTTATAAACCTGAACTGATTGTTTCGGAACAGTGCCTGTAACACGGCAGTAACAAAACAGAAACGTAATTGATGGCTTTATTCAACTACCTCCTGCGCACTGAAACTGCTGAAGTTGTCTTCTTCAGTGTCAGAGTTGAACATCCTCAGTAAAACTTCGTCACGTCTTTTTAGTGTGTCTTTCGGTGTTGCTCCTGTCTCTTTGATCTAGAGGTAAAGTTGCCTCTGAAGGTGAGCTGCTCTCTTCACGTAGCCGTCTTTCGGAACCCATTGATGGTGATGGTGGATTCACACTACTCCACGCTGTGAGGATCCACTGACAGATGTCAGAAAAGGATGCTCTTCGCATGTGGCCAGTTTTTGTGAATGATTTCTCGCGGCTGGTCATCCAAGCCTCCGAATCACCCCGGAGTGCGGGCGATTGCTTTGGCTTTCAGACGGATCGGCACGGTGGATACACCTCGGCCGACTGCTCTCTGTGTGTTTATCCAGTCCTCAAGGACATTTTCAAGTTCAGGTCACCTGCTTTTATGTCCTCTGAAAGCCTTTGTCGTCTTTTGGCATCGAATGATTTCTTCCCACTGCCGTCTCCAACATCTCACTATGGATTCATTAACGCCAAGCTTACGCGCGACAGCCCTATTTCCTTGCCAGAGCAATGGCCCTCAACTTAAAAGCTGCATCATATGAACTTCTTCGTGTGCTTTCCATGATGAGGGGGTGAAAATAATTTGCTGTCCTGCGTGTTGTGTTGCATGTGCTAAATAAAAACTAGCGTGTTCTTCTTTGCACTGACTTCCCCGTCTGTCTCCTTTTTCCTGGCGGCTGACGAAAAATCTATAGAAAAGCCGCATCTTTGTATAAGCCGCATGGGAAAAAAGTAATACGGTATATATGACCTCCCAAAGTGATTTCCAAAAGTCTATGACCAGCTCCTGGTGTTGAGCTGCAGGTGGTTGGTTTTGCTCCATCCAACAGTATGGACCTGTACCCCTCCTCATTGTTGTCCGTAATACACCCCACGATGGCTGTGTCATCTGCAAACTTCTGGATGTGACATATATATATACTGTATATATACCCACACACACAATATATACAATATATAAAGTACACAACTCATCTTTGAGTTTTGCCACATTGGTTTACCACATTAGTTTCATAGTTGCAAACATGCAGTAAAATTCTAAATATTTCTGTGAAGCAGAATTCATTTGAGAAAAATATGGTACACTGTGAACCGGTACCAAGGTCATGCTGAGTGCAGTGGGGGCCTCTTTCACTTCTATAAAAACCTCTGCAGGACCCACATCACTTCATTGATTCACAAGGAGGTCGTCTTCCTCCTTCTATAGCGAGGTTAGTGTGCTCAAGGTTCTCAAGGACACTCCATCAAGACACAGAGTGCTTGAAATGGAGTCTTTTGTTGAAGGATAACCTCATAATTTCATGGCAAACTGCTGAACAGAGGCTGTCGCTGCATTAGAAAAAATATTCAGTGGATTTTTTGTAAAGTAGATTTCACTGAGGATAAATGTGAATTCTTTGGCAGTATGTATTCCTCCTATACCTGACTGGATGTATTAAACCGGCAGCATATGTCATATTTTTACTTCTTTGGACCAAAAAATATGATGCTTCAAGCAGGAGGTTTGACATCATTCACAAGTGATACATGAAATACTAGCACAGACCAAGCAAAACAGTCAAGGATGGAACAAGGGTGTTTATGAAATCATACACATTCCTAAAAATTATTTGTCGTTGAAAAGTGATAGGTTTAAATGTGCATTTCACTCGTTTCTGTAACACCCTTTAGCTTGAAACACTTTATTCCACTGACCTTTTTTTTGCATTTGCCACAGCTCATTTATCACCTGTTTGTCAACAGCGTGATTCAAACATTGAAAGATTGGTCTTGCTGACATCTGAGGATGTAGGTTGTTGAATTACACAATAATCTCCAGCAGTTCTTCATCAGAGTGTGACGCATCCTTCAGTGCTGTCCTCAAGAGGCTTGCTAGGAATTTAATTGAAAAAAGATTGCATATATACAGCTCTCAAAAATTAAGAGATCACTGCAAAATTATCATTTTTTTCTGATGTTACTATTTATAGGTATGTGTTTGAGTAAAATAAACATTTTAGTTTCATTTTTTAAGCTACTGCCAACATTTCTCCCAAATTCCATGCAGGCCTCTTTGGTAGAAATGCAATGCAGCTGCAACAAAGCGTGACCCATTCACTTCAACGTAAATTTACCCACAATAGTAAACACAATATGCATAACTAAATAATAAACTGTAACTCTAGCTCAAAAGAGGCCATCAATCTAAGTTAGGAATCTAGCTACAATCAAGTTAGGAATTTAGTTACAAATCTAATAGTAATTAATTAACAAGACACACCCTGGGTGTCATGTCTGTCTGTTTCCTTTTCCTGTTGTCTTTGTGGGGTTATCTGTGGGATCACACTCACCTGTTGGTAATTAGCTTCACTTGTGTCACCTGCTGCTCCCTGTGTACATATACCCCTCTCCCTCACTCTGTCGGGGTTGGATCATTGTGATTGTGTTGGATCATTGTGATTGGGTTAGATCAATGTGATTGTGATTGTGTTGGATCATTGTGATTG
>NC_024327.1:14551843-14552233 GCF_000523025.1 Cynoglossus semilaevis | reverse complement strand
TTTTTTGTTGTTTTGGCCTTGCACTTTGAAAACAAAACTACCTGCACCAGAAATAGTCTCACCAGTACTGCATTTGGGTCCTGCCTGCTTCCTGCAATGCTTCCTGCGATGCCCGCACGTGACAGAATGATCCAACACAATCACAATCACAATGATCCAACCCAATCACAGTGATCCAACACAATCACAACCACATTGATCCAACCCAATCACAATGATCCAACACAATCACAATCACAATGATCCAACCCCGAAAGAGTGAGGGAGAGGGGTATATGTACACAGGGAGCACCAGGTGACACAAGTGAAGCTAATTACCAACAGGTGAGTGCGATCCCACAGATAACCCCACAAAGACAACAGGAAAAGGAAACAGACAGACATGACACT
>NC_024327.1:14548888-14551742 GCF_000523025.1 Cynoglossus semilaevis | reverse complement strand
TTCAGCTTTGTTTGATGGCTTGTGACCATCCATCTTCCTCTTGATCACATTCCAGAGGTTTTCAATGGGGTTCAGGTCTGGAGATTGGGCTGGCCATGACAGTGTCCTCCATCCACACCTTGACTGATCTAACTGTGTGGCAAGGAGCACTGTCCTGCTGGAAAAACCAGTCCTCCGAGTTGAGGAACATGGTCAGAGTAGAAGGAAGAAAGATAACTTTGTACATGGCTTGATTCATCTGTCCTTCGCAAAGATTAATCTGCCCAATTCCAGCCTTGCTGAAGCATTCCCAGATTATCACCGATCCTCCACCAAATTTCACAGTGGGTGCGAGACACTGTGGCTCGTAGGCCTCTCCAGGTTTTCGTCGAACCATTAAACGGCCAGGTGTTGGCCAAAGCTGAAAATTGGTCCCATCAGAAAAGATGACCTTACTTCAGTCCTCTATGGTCCAATCCTTATGGTCTTTTGCAAACACCAGCCTGGCTCTTCTTAGCCTCTCATTGATGAAGGGCTTTATTCTAGCTTTGCATGACTTGAGGCCTGCCTATGGGAGCCTGTTTCGAATGGTTCGTGCCATGCACTTCAGCACTCCAGCTGCCAATTGCCATTCTTTTTGTAGGTCAGTTGATGTCATCCTACAGTTCCTGAGTGACATCCGGATGAGTTGGCAGTAATCCCGGTTGGTGGAGAGTCGTTTTTGCCCTCTGCCAGCCTGCAGCTTTGTTGTCCCCAGTGTCTGCTGCTTGACCTTGTTCTTATGAACCGCTGTCTTAGAAATTTTAAGGATGGAAGCAACCTGACGCTCACTGTATCCTTTTCTTTTCAACTCTTTTGGCATGGTCAGTAGTTATTTTTTATATATTATGTTATTTTTGAGATACTACTACCACTCTTTTTGCCATCCAGCTGGACCTATTGCAAGAGGATAGTGATGACCACACCAGTGGTTTTTATACTTTTCCTTGTTAAAGTTCACGTGTTCACCTAATCAATACCTCATTAAGTAGATTTAGGTGTGCCTGTGTTGGAATTCAACAGACACTAGATTGGAATGGCTGTTAAACATGTAGAGATGCTGTTTTCAGGAAAAATTTAAGTGGTCTCTTAATTTTTTCCAGAGCTGTATATATATATGTGTGGGTGTGTGTTTATGTGCATGTGTTAGGCTGACAAAATGAGAGATTAAAAGCTCATCAGCCTTCATATAGAAATTAAGAAGTTTCCTAAATGAGAGGTGAAACGTATCATTGTTGCCTGATTCCAAACTGCTGCTGATCTCTGAATATGTCTGTAATTTTTTTTAATTTCTAATTCCTGGTATTTCATTGAATCTCAGATTTTTATTTTGACAGAAAATTTCCTAATAATAAAAAACAAAATTGCTATGCATTCCTGTCAGAACTCCCCCAACTGTGGTATATTTCGCAGCTATTAACCACAGCTGGATCACACACATTGTTTGTCCCACGTGGGGTGTCTTTTCACTAACTGTTAACCTTTTATTAACTCACCCATGGGCCCACATGGACATGCTGACTGGGTATAAAATTTTGGGTCATGTAATTCCTATAAGTGGTATCAAGCAACAACATCTAGCACAGTCACTTCTTCTTCATGTTAAGGTGTGTGCACATGCATAGAGCAGGATAAGAAGTACTTTTGTTTTTTTTATACATAGAAAAGATAATGTAAATAAAAACAAACATAAATAAACAAAATAAATAAAGACGCTGCCAAAAATCATAAAAAAGGAGGAATAAAAAAATGACAGTAGGAGAGCAAAGACACTTTAACTTCAACTACAATGACCTTAGAGGGAAATACTTAAAACAACCATTGAAATCATGTGAGTCTACAAAACAGAAGAGTGCAGGTAAGTGAGAAACAATGAGGAAATGAGGGAATCACAGATATCATCTCGGCATGTAGTCCTCAGGAACTCCAGACATGTTTCTCTTCTTCAAGACAGCATCTACTGTTCTGATCAGCTCATTGATGTCTGCTCTCATTTCGTCCGTGTAGGGGTCGTACTCAAGTTTCCTTAGCACCGATCTTTTAAAGTTTCCATCTTTCTGGCCCTCCACACAGAGCAGACGTTCCTCTGAGACCTTCAGACCCAGAAATTGGACCATGCCCTTCAGCTGGGAGAACAGGTCTCTCTTTAGGTTCTCAAAATGGACCACGTGGACACTCTTACCATAGTTCAACCAGTCCAGTGTGTGGGAGGCCCACCATGGGGCGTAGTTCTTCACAAACTCAGGCCATTCTGTGGGAAAGAGGAAAGAACAAAGAATCATTCAACAGAGATGATCGGCTGTCAGTACAATGAGATACAATGAAACTCATGACCAAACAAATGACCATCATCAACCATCAATTGCTTCCTACAATATTTTTTATTCTATTTTTTATCTAGCTTGTGTGCTTTTGTTCAGCTATTTTGTTTACTTCAACCTGGTTTTAACCATAGATCAGAAAAGATAATTTTGTGAAAAAAATAAATTTAATGTATTGATTGTTAAAAGTTAACAGTCACAATGTAGAGGGTTTCTTTTTATAAAAATGTTTGTTTATAATAGTTAATATCAGCTCAATACAAATACTCAATAAAACATACAAGGCAAATCTGAATATTTCTTAACCTAAAGAATACTGAGGATAAACAAAATATTTATAGTAATCATCAATTAGTTCCTCTGCTATTTTTGTAATTTAATTTATTTATTGTTTTTCTTTAGTTATTTTTATTTACAATTTTTTTTACTTCAACCCAGTGAAATATTCTGGTTTTATCGGGCGATAAATATAAAACATCCAAAAATCTACATAGGAAGTTAATACAGCAGACAGT
>NC_024327.1:14547564-14548788 GCF_000523025.1 Cynoglossus semilaevis | reverse complement strand
AACTGGGCTGTGGATGTACCTACAGTAGCGATTATGTATCTAGAAGAACATGTGTTATTATGTAGATAATGTACCAAATCAAGCACATAATTACATTCATATTTTATTTACAGTACACCGAAGAATCACTTCTGAGTGGAAACATATCTGATGTGCAGACAACTCCAGAAGCTGTCAGTTAACAAAGGATGGACATAGCCTGTACCTTACTGGAAAATAGCTAAAAAAAACTCATGTAAAATAAATCCAAATGTTCTGTACTATACATTATGATCCTTTCTGTTACTATTTGTAAAAATAAAAATAATAAAAAACAGTTTGCTGAAAAATCCTAGATTGAGCGTGATTATTTTCTCTTTTACATTCTTTTCTGCATTGGGTAACATTTTTACATTCCCTCTGGTTTCAGATATAAATGTAAAAAACATAAATTAAGTGTTACTCTAAACCCTGAGAGAACAGATATATTAACAGGTATTTTCTGTGTAGCCTCAACTAATGTGCTACCACTCTAAATACAGTGTAAAGTATGTATTTATAGCGATTTCGTGTCTATAGTAACGTGCTACCACTCTGAATACACTGAGAAGCACGTATTTATAGCGATTTCATGCCTATAGTATTGTGTTACCACTTTGAATAGAGTCAGAAGCACGTATTTAAATTTCCGCTACGGGTAGGAAAAAACTCTGTTTTTCTTCATTTCTGCACTCCGAATGAAGGCTCCTTTAATTTAAGAGACTTCCTTCGTGGAAAAGACATTTTCGTTTGTGACTGATCATTGGCTGCAGTAATCTTGGTTGGATTCCTGTTTGTGTTTGCTGCATTATCACAGTAACACTTTAAACAACCCCCCCTTCCTCGTCTCTGTGTGCTGCATTTGGGTCCAAGCTTGTAATCCCTGACAGTATGATCTGGAGCACAGAATGCTTCGTTGTCCCAACAGGATTCCTTAATTTTTGCTGTCCAGGGTTTGTGCACGGCCTTTGCCGCACAGGATCAGAGAGTGGCTGCACTCTCTGCTCAAGTTCAACAACTCACTTCGGCTCTGGCTCGGTCAGCTGCTCCTGAAGACTAGCAACATGGGAGCCTCAAAACAACTGTCAAATGACCTGAAAACAAAGATTATTCAACATCATGATTTAAGGGAAGGACACAAAAAGCTAGCTCAGAGATTTCAGCTGGAGGAACATAGTGAGGAAATGGAAGACCACAGGCACAGTT
>NC_024327.1:14544043-14545041 GCF_000523025.1 Cynoglossus semilaevis | reverse complement strand
GTGTGCATGTTCCTGTACAACTTTTCCTCATATTAATTAATACTCATATTCTGGGACAAGATGAAAATCATTGCAAGGACAAACAGTGTGTACAAAAATGCGAAGGACCGCACAAGGGTTAAGCAGAAGTAACAACTGATATTTGTGTTTGACCTGTAAAATATCCAGATTAATACAACATAAGGGGAGGATTGGTTTAAAATGCAAAACAAAATTAAAATAAAATCAGATTTCATTTAAAGGTAAGTTTACAATAGTTTCTATTACATTGTATTATGACTTTCAATTTTCAATCAATAAAGTTCTATCTAATCTGATAAACTAAAAAACAACATACATTTCAGGGACTCTGTCATGACTTTCAGGGCTTTAAAAAAGTAATGTTATACACTAAATGGGCAATTTCAATTCAAATGTATGTACAAAGTAAAAACAAAAACACATTTTTAGTTCAATGGACAATAAACCAAAAATATGATAAAACAACAGGGAACAGGGACTCTTCCAAGTTTCTTATTTTGATCCTGCGTTGGAATGGTACCAGTGCTGTAGTTGTATTTGTGAAAATTATACAATTATCTTCAACATTAACCCTCCCTCACCTCCCCCACCTTCACAATGTCTGCTTTATCCTGTGTCATGCATCTTATTCTAATAAGTTTACTGTTTTATATTTTTTTATCATCAGTAACCACATTAATCCAAACTTTTCTGAAACTCAATTTCAGTGAGTTTATGCAAATTCAGATGTACTCCAACAAGTCAACCTGAACAAATTCTATTTCGACTCCAACAGTCACCAACACCAAAACCACCAAACTTTGTGAGTTTGTTGAAAAACAATAGCTATGATGTTAAAGTGTGACTTTTGCCTCGAACCTCAGTTCCAGCATCTTAATACAGTGTTAAACATTAAATTAGAACAATTGTTCTTGAGTTCTCACTTACCTCATCTGAAAGAGTCTTGCTGTGTGAGGTGTCTTCTGGCAAGGAGTGGA
>NC_024327.1:14540511-14543678 GCF_000523025.1 Cynoglossus semilaevis | reverse complement strand
AGTGGGGGGTTATCACAAGGGAAGTGGACCGAGCCATGAAGTCCAGTCAACCACAGGTGGTCATGTAGATCAAAAGGAATGGATGGCTTCGGGGTTCCCTGTGAGAAGGTAGATTGGGAGATCTCCCATTGTTCCCAGGGAGTAGAGGTGTTTTAGAAAGTTGGTGTGAAGAGAATTTGGGGAAATTCTCTTTGAATGTGTGGGGCTATGTGACTGTGTGTCCTCGGGAAAGCCTTTTGGTGTCTTTGCAGCTTCCTGCTGCAGACCCAACCAAATGTGAAAACCACTGAAATCTAACACATCTTACCTTCCAATATGGCGGCTTGATGTGTATATGCAAGACTGTGACATCAACTCGAAGCTACCTTTGTAAAGGAATTTAAATCATGACACATAGTAGTAAGCATAGTAAATGTTGTTGACGAATACTTCTGAAACCGACAAGTACCTTTAGTAGTTCCCTATGGAGTTGGTGAAGTATAATTTTCTCTAAGGTAATTCAACAGTTTAAATTCATATTGATTATGACAATATGACTTATGGTGTCCTTCAAGGTTTAAATTCCATATTGATTATGACAATATGATTTATGGTGTCCTTCAACACCAGTGACAACAGTGACAATAAATATACAATAAATAATAAATAAAATAAATCAGATAGATACTCTGTGACAACCACATTAACTTTATTATCCTTTTTAAATGGTGCCTTTGTTTTGGTAAAGAAGATTTTACAAGTATAAATGAAGGGACAGAAAAAAAACTATTGAAAAAGAAATAGCAATCCTTCAGTTCAATCTGCAATTACCTGTGAATACACAAGTGTGTTTGGGATGTAAGAGTAGTCAAGGCAGGTCAATCCCCTTTGGCCTTCTGCATTAGACATTAGCCACATGTGGTAAACACTTCCTCAATAACTGTTCTAATCTTCTCAAAAAAGAGAAAAACAAACAAACAAACAAAAAAAACAAGTTACAGTCTGAGAAGAAGCAGGGTTCACATTCGACAAGGCAACAATCTCGTCTTCATCTTCATTTTAATGAACCTCTGCCTCGGAACTCAGCAGCATCACATGAGAGGGACATGTGCAGCACATGCACACAAATCCAACTCCTTATGCATACAGACAGAAAGAAAACAACAACGTAAGAATAATGGCACCCATGAGACAGAAGACAGAAATAAAAAACAGAGAAGAAAAGCTCAAGAATTAAAGCAAGACCTACACCACAGTGACATCGAGAGATGGATGAGATGAAGTGAAAGAGCAAGAGGAAGTTTAAATAAGATTTTTCAGACGCAGGAAGGCAGGTGAGTAGTTACTTCTTTAATCTACAGTGCACTCTCCAGTTAAACTTTGGTTGTTTTCCCCCTTCTCTGTGTGATGGAGACAACAGTTTGAAGCAACAACAGCCATGGACTGAGAAACCAATGCCTCACTGCATTATTGTTACAGCTGACACTGTACAGATTTACCACAACAAGCAAGTCGCCATCAGGTACTGAGGTCACGTTATCGTAAAAGCAGGGTTCAGAGCACAACATATGGTGAGCTCTTCATCATCATTCAAATTATAATATGTACTCTCAAGTATAAAATAATCTCAAACACAATATATTTAAAGTAAATCTCTTGTCAACTTCATTTTGATCGCTCAAAGAATAGGGCAAAAAAAAAAGGACTTTCAACATGTTTGCATTCTTCACGTTGTGTCACAACAGAATACGATGAGTTTTCTAAATAGCAAAAATAAAACATCTTGCTGCCTTGTCACTCCTCAAACACCCCCCAACACCCTTGATATGATTTAAAGTGCCCACGTCATCGGCATTGTGAATTTATGTGTGACGAAATTAAAGCACTTCACTCTGCGTGAAGATGATACACAAGAAAACAACACCCCAAGCAGTAGTGGTAACCAAGTCATTTGACATTAGAGAATTGTGCTCATAAGTTTTCTTTTTTAGTTGAGAAGAAAGGCTGGAAAGAAACAATAAGAAGCTTTCAACATAAGGCCTCAAGTAAATGAATGGCATTGGATTTTTAAAAGAAAAGTTTGCAGAAATCTCCGAGAACAGCAGAGACTGAAATTAGACTAGAGATTAAGGTAATCCTTTTACTTTTACTGTGACTAGATGTGAACAGTGGTATGTGTTTGTCACAGCAATGCTGCCCTCTGTCTGCATTTTCTCTTGTTTACCATCATTAACAATGGGTCAGAATGGACCCCATGGCAATAATGCAGCGCAAAAAGTGCCGGTTGCCGTCACAGGTAGAAGTTGAAGAAGTAAGAAAAACTGAAGGACGAGCCAGGCTAAACTCATAGCTGAACCTGAGTACATTTTAATGAGAGGATTATACGTAATATATTACGTAATATTGTAATTTATCACAAAATATTCACAGAAATAGACAAACAGTAGATATAACACCTCCAGCCTTATGTTCTACATTTCTAACAGTAATTACAAAAAAATACTAACTTCTTCTTTTCCTTTCGGCTTTGTCCCTTTTTTCAGGGGTTGCCACAGCGAATCATTGTTTTCCATTTCACCCTGTTCTCTGCATCTTCTACTCTGACTCGAGCTATCAGCATGTCCTCCCTTACTGCATCCTCTCCTCTTTGGCTTCCCTCTTTGTCTCCTACCTGGTAGCTCCATCTCTTACATTCTTCTTCCAATGTATCCACTGTCCCTCCTCTGCACATGTCCAAACCATCTCAATCTGGATTCTCTAGCTTTTTCTCCAAACCTTCCTGTCTGTGTTGTCCCTCTAATGACCTCATTCCTGATCCTGTCCATCCTTGTCACTCCTAAAGAGAATCTTAGCATCTTTAACTCTGCCACCTCCAGCTCCGCCTCCTGTCTTTTCCCTATTGCTAGTGTCTCTAAACCATACATCATGGCTGGTCTCACCACCGTCCTGTAAACCTTTCCCTTCACCTTAGCTGACACTCTTCTATCACAGATCACTCCTGACACTTTTCTCCACCTGTTCCATCCTGCCTGAACTCTATTCTTCACCTCTCTTTCACAGTCTCCACTGCTCTGAACAGTTGATCCTAAGTACCTAAACTCCTGCACCTTCACCACCTCTGCTCCTTGTAGCCTCACTATTTCACTGTTCTCCCTTTCGTTTACACACATGTACTCTGTCTTGCTACG
>NC_024327.1:14523054-14526494 GCF_000523025.1 Cynoglossus semilaevis | reverse complement strand
AGGTCCCCAGAGAGTTCCTTGCCATGGTGTGCCATCTTGGGAGTTTCAGTGACCAGTATGACAGAGTGTGAGAGCTGTACTACAAATTGAACACACCTGCTCCCTATTCACACCTGAGACCTAGTAAGAGTAACGAGTCACATGGTATTTTGGAGGGAAAATGACAAGCAGTGCTTTGTTTGGACATTTAGGGGTGTACTCACTTTTGTTGCCAGGGGTTTAGCTATTAATGGCTATATTTTGAGTTTTTTTGAAGGGAAAAATAAATTTACACTGCTATATAAGCTTTACACAGACTACTTTTCATTGTGTCAAAGCGATGTTTCTTCAGTGTTGTTCTATTAAACATTATAATGAAATCTCTGCAGAAATGTGAGGGTGTACTCACTTTTGTGACATACTGTAATACTATTGATTATAGTATATGTGTAATACTCCAAGTAATACATTATTGCTATATTAGTAGGTTAATATAATAATTAAAGATAACTTTACAGAGACTGATTGTGTTATTAATTTGAGACTGGTTAATAACTCAGAGTGCTCCTAAGCAGCACTCGACCCACCGCATCTACACTCCTCTGCTCTGAACAGTTGATCCTAAGTACCTAAACTCCTGCACCTTCACCACCTCTGCTCCTTGTAACCTAAGAAGATGTATTAAACCACATTTAAGTTGTGAGATAACTTTTAAAAAAACACATCTTACCCCAACATCTGAAATGATTATCCCTCATGTTCTTTCTAAGTTTTGTCATTAAAATATTTTAACACTTTCTTCTAGTTTGTCCTTTAATTCATTTGCCAACTTTATAAGCCAAATAACAGTAAATGGTGATAAATAAAACTGCTGGAATAAAGTTTGAGTATTAATGGGAACTAAGAATTAATGACACTTCAACCATCGACCAGTAGTCTCTAACATAATCTCAATTATTGTATATAAGACAGGAAATGAGTTTGAATGTCTTTTTTGTACTAAAGCACTGAGAGTGTTTCTAAGACTCTCTTCATCCTAGCCTACAATTGTATTGTATTTTTGATACAATACAACTGTATCAAATACAATACAATACAATATGGGTTACTGCCATCCCCAGTTTGAAAACTTAGGGATGGCAGTAATGACAGCAAAGTGTAGCATGGGTAGCATTTAGGGGCCCTCGTTTTGTGATGTCATAACCACACATTCTAACTACTGTTTCAGAGTCGGGACTAAAAAAGGGGCAAACTCCGTGGCTGCTCCTTTTTTTCCCCCCGACAGGTACAGTGTAATCCAAGATTGAAGAGTGTGTGGAAACATACACATTTGCATGGTCACATTCCACAAAGGTCCATGTACTGCTCATGAGCCAGCTGGACTCTACTAGGTAAAGACCAGAGGCCAGAACCATTTCCCTGTCTACTGAGGTTAGGTGTGACATGGGTTCAGTTCCTGGGTTAGAAAATGTCAGGACACATGCTCCAGTCCTGTCTCTCCTTCGTCTCCCAGTAATCTCCCTTGTACACAAAGGTTGTCTCTCCAGTGATTGAGTTTCTCCTCTGGTGGAACCATAATGGCTGATAGCCTTCATATTCTCTGCCTGTGGGGAAAAATTGCCATTGCCTTTATTAAATCAACATTTATTCAAGAAGCCACACTTGCAGGCAAGCACATTCAAAATAACACATACAGTAGATGGAATGTGTTGTTTTCATAAATGTTCCCCAACTCAAATCTGTAATTTGATTTGTACTTTAATTAACAAGAAAAAAGGACAAAATGATGTTCAGTGTTTTCACTGACGGAATAAATTAAGCTAATGTTGATGTACTTAACAAAAGTTGAACTGAAAAAAAATCATACAGTTATTATCCTTGGATGTTCCTAAATTAGCAGAACAGAAAGTGGGGGAAACTATTTTTAAACTGGGATGACAATGTATTAGAGGTTCATAAAAGGTGTTGTTAAAAAACTGCATTAGTTGTTTCAAACTGGAATATGGAGATCAAAGGGAGAATGTCACTGATTTTATATATTCTTTTTGCTTTGCGTATGTGGTTTCGGAACTGAATTTAAGCACCAGATATAGTACTACACTGTACAGTGTGTCTCTGGTTGATAAACAACCTTAATATCTTATTGCTAAAGAATCATCTTTTTCATAGATCACAATTGTACAGTTAAAACAGAGACATTATTTTGTCCTTTTGCCTGATTTATACCAGGTAAAGTAAAAATACAGGTTGTAGTGTGTGGTTTGTTTGTATTTGTACTGAATTAAATAAGAAAAGAGAAAAGAATTAAGAACAAGCTCCTGTAAAATCTTGTGTCAATAATTAAGAATTATTATAAATGTGATACTGGAGAAGTAAAACGACCTAGATAAGAGATGGTAGAAAGAAAATATTGCACCTGTAACACTGTAACAGTTTCCTTTATCTTAGAAAAATAAACAAACTATTTCACTAATAGTCTTAGATAGAAAGAAGCTGCAATACCAATAATCAGCCACTGATGTGGTTTTACAATATTTTTTTTAATTTGTATCCGTTACTACGCACAAAATCTTACTTAAGTGAAAATGTTATATGTGCTCAGGAAAAAGTCAGACTTTTCCTTATTCTCCACTTTCTGGAGAAGTTGACATGAGAGGGGCATCAAGCACTTTCTACACAGAGGCAGAACACACACAGGACACAGATAATGGGCATGTGTGTGCGTGTGTGTGTGTGTGCATGAGATGAGATAAGATGAGGTGCGAAAAAGTAGCCCCCACTCACCAGAGTCATAATCACACTATGATCATCAATAGAGGGAACAAAAGAAAGACAAGTCATGGGTACATTAAAGACATTCTAGTCTAAAAAGAATCACACACAGGATTCTGTTTAAGTTCTGTGTAAACAAATAAAAAACTTCCTAACCAATCACAATTGCCCTCAGGTCTTCCACAAAATTAAAGATTCAACACACGGTTGTTGTTTAAGTGATTCCCAACCACTGTGTCAAATCTACAGGTGGGCAGCGGAAAATAATCATATTTCACTGAATTGGTCTGAGAACTATCATTTATTTACAGCAAATTATTTGTCTTCAAACATTTATGCGACCCAAGACACTGAACAATCAAATAATTGTCCACTGGGTAGCAGCAGATGGTCAGCAAAACTACAAAATAAGGTCTTAGCGACTCAGAGCTTTGGCCTTCCTCTTTTTCTCCTACCTGGTAGCTCAATCACTAGCATTCTTCTACCAATATATCCACTGTCCCTCCTCTGCACATGTCCAAACCATCTCAGTCTTGCTTCTCTAGCTTTTTCTCCACTGCACCTTTACCACCTCTGCTCCTTGTAGCCTCACTGTTCTGTTTCACTGTTCTCCCTTTTGTCTACACACGTCTTGCGACGACTGACCGTCATTCCTCTTCTTTCTAGTGCAAACCTTCACTTCTCTAGCT
>NC_024327.1:14519991-14521923 GCF_000523025.1 Cynoglossus semilaevis | reverse complement strand
TCTGCCCAGAGGACAATCCTAGCACCTTCCTACCTGTCTACCTTATCACTGCAGCTGTAGTCTCCCAATCATCTGGGAGTTCCTCAACACGGCCCAGAACTGCCCTTACGTCCTTCCTGAAGTCTTCACAACATTTATCTTTCCTTAGTTCCCACCATTTGATCTTCTGTTCTGTCTTCACTCTCTTTCTTTTTTTCACCTCCATCGTCATCTTGCACACTACCATCTGATGTTGTTTGGCTACACTCTTGCCACCACCTTCCTCCTCCAATGTTTCTAGCCTTGCTGCCCTTCCACCTGGTCTCCTGCACACACAAAATGCCTACTCTTCTTCTCTCCATCATATCAGCTAGTTCTGTACTTTTTCCTGTGATTGTACCTACATTCAGAGTTCCAAACTTCAGATCAACACTTCTATCCTTCCTCTTTTCTCTTTTTCTCCTAACCAAATGCCCTCCTCTTCTTCTCTGTCTTTAACCAACCAAGGATTGTGGATAGAAATTGGAATGGAGAATAGTTGGTCAAATGTACACTGAGTTGTTCTACTGTACTTCTCATACTTGAATACAATGCCATTGGGGACACCACCCTGCATGTTTATCTGAGGTCATAGTTGCAGTTACGCTCCACTGTGTGGATGAACCTGGAGAAATCTCAGCAAAAACTTGGTGACACCTTTCTTCAACCCACTGATGAATGCACATGGCAGCTTCCTGCTCTGCAGCAATAGCAGTATCAGTAAATTCTGCTTCGGTTTAGCACTATTTGATGCTTGCGACTAATGCCAGTCATCTGCCCAGAGGACAATCCTAGCACCTTCCTACCTGTCTACCTTATCACTGCAGCTGTAGTCTCCCAATCATCTGGGAGTTCCTCAACACGGCCCAGAACTGCCCTTACGTCCTTCCTGAAGTCTTCACAACATTTATCTTTCCTTAGTTCCCACCATTTGATCTTCTGTTCTGTCTTCACTCTCTTTCTTTTTTTCACCTTCTCTCTTTCTGTCAGACTATGGCTCATGTACCCTTAAAGCTGCAGGCCTGATTGACAGGACTATTTATATTCTCACGCAGTCAATGATTGCACGGCCGCTCATATAGTTCTGGAATTTACTCAACTATCATGAGTTGCCTCCATTGCTAGTGAGTAACCTGAATATTGTTATATTCCTTATTTCCTACCTTCATCCGTAGCATCCGAGACCTCTGCTTCCCTCCTCCTTCTCGCTGCTCTCTGCTTCTCCTCTAGTCTCTGTTTTTCTGAGTTGGCTTCGTCCCATCGTCCATCTTCCATCAGTCGCTGATCTGGTCTCAAACGGCTGTCTGTCAGTCCAACTCCTTCCTCCGACTCATTCAGTGTCAGAGCCAGTGCAGAGAAATGGTACATATTCTCTGCATTTTCCCTGAGACAGTGAGAGGTGAGAGGACAGTGAGAGCAGAACTTATGCAATCAATATTGACCTGGGACTGCAGCTCTTATACAACAACCATGTCTTAGATATTTCAGTGTGTTCCTGATGAGGTAAGAGCTTATGGTAAAGGGTATTTTTTCCACAGCAGTTTGGGGGACAGAGTCTGATAGACAGTCTTCTGCTTGCCCTCTAAAACACTGCCCCCCCTGCTGCTGTGAATGATCTTGGCACTTTCCATCTTATCATCCCATGTACCAGAGAGGATGTAGTGAGCCTGACCGTCGCTGTCTGTCACTAGACCTGTCACCTGGAAACAACAATGCTCAGCCAATAAAAAAACAAGTAATATTTCTGCGATACTACATGCACAGTACTGCCATCTTTCTACACTACTAAAACATACAATGTTGATTTATCCATCCATCCATCCATCCATCTTCAACCGCTTATCCGGGGCCGGGTCGCGGGGGCAACAGTCTGAGCAGGGACACCCAGACTTCCCTCTCCCTTGACACTTCCTC
>NC_024327.1:14490945-14518931 GCF_000523025.1 Cynoglossus semilaevis | reverse complement strand
AGGGTATAGAGCTGGTCCAGTGTTCCACGACCAGGACGAAAACCACATTGTTCCTCTCCAGTACCCTGGAATAGACTTTTCCCGGGAGGCTGAGGAGTGTGATCCCCCAATAGTTGGAACACACCCTCCGGTCCCCCTTTTTGAAAACAGGCACCACCACCCCGGTCACCCCGGAGTACTGTCCCGGACTGCCACGCGATGCTGCAGAGACGTGTCAACCAAGACAGCACCACAACATCCAGAGACTTGAGGTATTCAGGGCGGATCTCATCAACCCCCGGCGCCTTTCCACCGAGCAGCTTTTTGACTGCCTCGGTGACCTCAGCGCAGGAGATGGGAGAGTCAGCTGCTGAGTCCTCAGCTTCAGCTCCCTCCCCGGAAGGTGTGTCAGCGGGATTGAGGAGATCCTTGAAATATTCCTTCCATGGGAGATGCAGCTGCTGAGTCCTCAGCTTCAGCTCCCTCCCCGGAAGGTGTGTCAGCGGGATTGAGGAGATCCTTGAAATATTCCTTCCACCACCTGACGACACGCTGTAAACAGCAGTGGTGGGAAACTGCTTCCCCTTCCAGAGGCGTCGGCTGGTTTGCCAGAATTTTTTCGAGGCCGACCGGTAGTCCTCCTCCATAGCCTCCCTGAACTTTTTTGCTTCCGTGACTAACCGAGCCGCAGTCTCCCGTCGGCTGCCGCAGGAGTCCCACAAACCAACCAGGCTCGTTAGGACCTTAAGCTTGACGACTTCCCTTCCCTCCGGTGTCCACCACCGGGTTCGGGGATTTCCGCCACGACAGGCACCGGAGACCTTACGGCCACAGCTTCGGACAGCCGCGCCAACAATGGAAGTGGAGAAAATAGTCCACTCAGACTCGATGTCTCCAGCCTCCCTCGGGACCTGTTCAAAGCTCTCCCGCAGCTCCCACCTGCGGGCCCCCCTCACCAGGGATTCCACCAGACGTTCCCAACAGACCCTCACGATAGGTTTGGGTCTGCCAGGTCTATCCAGCTTTGCCCCCCGTAAGCGAAGCCAACTCACCACCAGGTGGTGATCAGTTGACAGCTCAGCCCCTCTCTTCACCCTAGTGTCCAATACATACGGCCAGATGTCCGGGTATTCTACACTGCTCTTCACCCCGTAGGCCGGAACAACAGTGAGACACCTATCCCTGACCCGAAGGCGCAGGGAAGCGACCCTCTCGCTCAGTGGGGAGAACTCCAACACACGACGGGAAAGCGGGGGAGCGATAAGTAAGCCTACGCCAGCTCGCCGCCTCTCACCGCGAGCAACTCCAGAGTAGAAGAGAGTCCAGCCTCTCTCAAGGAGTTGGGTCCCAGAGTCCAAACTGTGCGTGGAGGTGAGACAAACTATATGTAGTCGGTATCGCTCTAACTCCCGCACGACCTCCGGCTCTTTTCCCCCCCAGTGAGGTGACATTCCATGTCCCCATAGCCAGAGTGGTTGTCCAGGGATTGTCAGGGTCCCTGCTCACAACCACCACACAAATCACAAGGCACCGGCCCCTTGTGGGCCTTCCTGCGGGTGGTGGGCCTACTGGAAAGCGGGCTCACGTCACTCCCGTGAGCAAGGACCCGGCCACCAGGTGCTCGCCTGCGAGCCCCAACCCCGGGCCTGGCTCCAGGGTGGGGCCCCGGTAACGTCAATCCGGGCGACGTGAACCTCTTTGATTTTGTTGTTTTCTTCATCAAGGGGGGGTTTGAACCGCTATTTGTCTGATCCGTCGCCTAGGACCTGTTTGCCTTGGGAGACCCTACCAGGGGCATTAAGCCCCCGACAACATAGCTCCTAGGTTCATTCGGATACTCGAACCCCTCCATCACGTTAAGGTTGCGGTTCAAGGAGGGGTGAAACATACTCTATAAATAAAAATTGAATTAATTGATTGATTTTTATAAAAGAAGCGTTCTTTGTAGGACTATGGAATGGAATATGTTACTATATATGTTTGTGTTGGTGTAAGTGTCATTGAAAGAGGAATGGGATATGAAGCATTACCAGTTGCATGATGAACAGTGAAATAAGATGCTCTTTTCAGTTCTTACAATTGTAAATCTGACTCCAGATGAGTCAGTGCCTCACCAGCCATGAACCTCACCGCACGTCACTGCCACACACAGCTCCCCGGGCACTTGAGAACTGCATTTTGACCTCACCCTTCACCTGAGGTCATCTTTCATTGTGCGTGTAGTGGTGTGCTGTGTCACACTGCTCCCCGGGCGCTTAAAACTGCCCACTGTTCACTTTGGTGATGGGTTAAAAACAGAGGTCACATTCCGTTGTGTGCAGTGGTGTGCTGTGTCACAATGACAACTACTTCACTTTCCTTTCCTTTCCTTTCAAATTTGCTGGGGACTCCCAGTTGAAAGATAGTGGACGATGAAAGCATATAGTCGACGACTCACGTTCTTTACTGCATTGCGGCAATTTGGTCGACAGATGGCGGTGTTGATAATTTGTGTTGGTTTGGAGCCGATACTGTGGAGTGTCTTCTGTTTCCAGGTGCAGCGCTGGTTGCAGTTGAGCCTTTCCGCTCTCCGTACAGGAATTTGTAGAGTGCATTAGGTCACTCGGGCTGCCAGAGGCGAGAAAGCACTCCTTTCTAGAGGAGACTATCCTCTTTGCTTTGCGTGTCGGATTGTTTTTTGGGATTTGTGTGTTGCTATTCCTTTTCGGTTGCATTCACAGCCGGGAGTAGCGGACTGGACAACGGAGAGAAGTGAACACAGCCTAGCTCTCCTGCTTCAATATGAGACACTTTTAAAAACATCTAAGAATCTACGACCGTCATAATTTAGATGGAGGAACTAGAAGGTGAGCATTTACTTCAGGTTGTAACCTAATACATAGAAGAGGATCCGCTCTCTCCGTCCACTAAAACAATTCTATATTGTGTTTGTCTTTAACGCGGCTAGTGCAAAATGTGTTTGTATGCTGTATGCTCGTATGTTAGCGAATGGGTTGCGACCTAAAACGCTTTTCATGATGGATTAATCAACTGATTATTAAAATCAGTTAATTGATACGTCGTTTTGTCCAGAGATGCATAACACTACTCGTTAAAAAGTACGGTACCCTGTTAAAAAACTGCTTTTTTTAGAACAGTTTACTAAAAGGTGCAGAGAAAACAAGACACGCATTTATGAAATTTGAGAATGTAAACCAATCTAAGTGGTAACGATGCATTTAAAACTGATAGAACGGATAGATAATTGTTCTGCAGTCCAGTTGTATGCTACTATGAATATAGCTGTATATATAGCTATTACAGCTATGACCCTTACATTACGTTTTAGTTATTTACCATAAATATGCTGAACCCTGTATGTTATTATTGTTGTTGATGTTTTGCAGGTACAGATTACTGTGCTGGCTGTGGTGGAAAAATCCAAGGCTCATTTCATATGAAAGTCCTCCAGGATATCTGGCACAACTCCTGTTTTCAGTAAGTGTATGTTGTTAACACGCCTGTTAGTGACCTAGTTAAGGTTATGTCACAGTCCCAGGCTTTGATGTCACAGAGAGAAGTAACTACACTGACATGGATACTATTCATTTGACATGCTGTGACCAACATACCAGCTGCTTTCCACGTATATTGTCTGTGTACAAACAAATGATAAGCTGGATGAGCCCAGATCATTCCCCTGGAAGGCTAAGCTTTGTTTTCTGTCGGTCTCTTTTTTGTGTGTAAAAAGATATCATTGTTAGAAACGCAATTAAGGCTGCTCCTTCTGTACTGAGAGAGCTGACGGGGCTGCTGTAAATGTAAGAAGATCCTCCGCATGGAGGCTTAATGATTGTCTCAGTGTAGCTGATGGTATCTCCTTGGTTTGACAGGTCACTGCCCTATGAGTGATATTTGCTCTGAGAGGCAGTTACGTCACAAAACCATCTCCCAAGTTAGAAGTAACATGGGATTGAATGTAAATTGTCTTTGAGCTTTTTTATCACAGCTTTGTTGTTATAACTGAAATGTTATGTTTATAACAATTACAAATAGAGATTGGATTTGTTCTAGTCATAAGCATCGTAATCTGCTGATGTGGCTGACCTACTGGATTTAAATCTGCAGACCAATCTATATTCAGAGTCAGCTGATTAGAACGACTATTGTCTGCCGTGGAGGTTATCACCTATCCAGATCGGTCACGTGAACAATGTCTCATCAATATTGTTTATCATGCCCCTGTTTTGGCTGTAATCTGTGCCTTAACTCTGAGATCAGGCAGTTAGCACAACACAGTGAAGAATTACAGAGCTGCTAAATTCCTCCATTAAATAGGCGGCATGAAAGGGCAACACTCCAGCATCATGAACTCACATGGAACTATTCACTTGTAGTGTCATGTAACATTAGGTTCAGTACATAACCCAAAGGTTGGCCCTTACACTTTCCTCAGCTCTCATCAGCACTCCTTGGAGGCCTTGACAGGAACCTATTTTTTTTTTAGTTTTATGGTTATTTGAAAATGTGTTTTAAAGTCACCACCTGTCTATAGGTGAAATTACTGTGATCAGCATGCATACCTTCAGCCAGTCATCATACCAAATTACAAATCAAGGACAGGGAATTCAGCATGAGGGTGCAGTAAAAAAAGAAAAAAACAATATTCCAATGCAGGAGCTTGCACGCAGTAATCGTCTGGTTCAGGGGTGTCAAACTCATTTTCACCGGGGGCCACATCAGCAATACAATTCCCCTTAAAGGGCCAGTTGTAAATGGAAGAATGTATAGCTCTTGTATAGAATATATAGACTTTAGTGAATGCTTTTTAAGCTCCCGTGGGCCACACAAAACAGCCTGGGGCCAAATGCAGCCCATTTGGCCCCCGGGCCTTGAGTTTGACACATATGGTCTGGTTTATAGATTTTTTTTTTAAATGTGCCACATGCAACCAACATAAAGCAGAATGCACAAACAGTGCACAGTGTGTGCAAGTGCTGCTTCACTGCATGGTCACTTCTTGGTATTTGCCATCAGCATACCATGAGGCCATTTGTCTGTCCGAGGTAACAGCCACATTATTTATGTATCTGACACATTGTAGCACTGAAATCCTTATCATCATCATCATTTGTATTTATTGGATTTTTTTTATTTGGATTTTTAATAATAATTTTCTTTTTCTAACTCAAACATTTTGATATCACATTATCTTGTTTAAAATTTGTGTTTTACAGAATACTAGCAGGCACATTTTGACTTTTTCAACCAAGATGTTCAACTCGATTTACACTGCCAGATTATCCTTGATTGGTGGTTATTTAATTTGTATTAATAATTAGGACATCACAATAATGTTTTTACTTCTCCTTTATCCACTCCTGTTTGCACCTTATCACTAAAAACTCAAATGTCCAGTCCTGTCTTCAATCACAAAAACTTGTTCTGATACAAATACATACAATAAACAATTAAGTCTTTACTGCAGAGTAATTATACTATTTACCATTGTATAACTGAAATAATATAATTGAGTATTCAATTTCTGCCAGTAACCTTTTTGTAAGCTTTACACAGCAGACCGGTCGTTTTTAAAGGTCTGTTCCGTAAAACTAACATAACATAATTTAAGGTTGAAAGATTTGTGCTATATTTTGATCCGGATCACAGCACCAGTCAAAAGATGCTTGCTGTGCGAGGTGTCTTCAGGCAAGGAATGGAAGCAGCCGGTAGATGGTCGATTCGTTTTAATAGCAAAACGTCAAACAAAACAGGTCCAACAATAAAGCAAAATAAACGACGGGAGAAATATTCAAGGAAATCTCGTACAACAGTTGTTAATACGCAAATCCTCTCAAGAATAACTTCTAACTTCTCAGTAGTTGTTTACGCTTATATACCTGTGTGGGGGGAGTGGTTTTCGACTTCCCGGGTGTGTGTTTAAATCTTGTAGGCCAATGGAAGAGAGAGGCTAGGCCTCTTGTGGCCAATCATATTATTGTTCTTGTATCATGTGATCCCTGCAGTCGCCACTATGTGGCACTGCTGTTCCATGATTCAGCAGTGTTGGAAGAACCTTTTGTTGCTGGGGGGGTGTCGACAATGGTGTTGGTGTTTGGTGGCCATTAATTCTTGGGTCAAATTAATTTGCAGTGCAAACTATCTTCTTATCTGTTCTAGTTTAGATGAGCGTTATTAGAAACACAAGACTGAAGTGAAATCAAATGATCTGTTATCTTTTTTACTTCACATTTCCTGATTGTGCAATAAAAAAAACATGTAAATGGCTCAGACCAACATGCACCTGACAGAATGGAGACCAAGTGTCTCACATGGACTTTTGGTAGCTTCTGATTTGGATTATGTTTAGAGTTTAAGGTTTTTTTCCTCTTATAATTTCTCTGATTAATTTTGTTAATGGTTGGTTAAAAGTTAAGGTAATTAAAATTAATACAATTATTAATAATAACAATGACTATCTAAAAAGGAAACTTTAAAAACAAGGAATACAAAGTGCTTGAAAACAGATGAATAAATCAAGTCTGTAAAATCACAGACGGCTTCTCTTGTCCTCAGGTGTTCTGTGTGCTGTGACCACCTGACCAACTGGTACTACGAGAAGGATGGAAAGCTTTACTGTCGCAAACACTACTGGGAGAAGTTTGGGGAGCTGTGTCATGGATGTTCTCTACTCATGACTGGACCTGCCATGGTACGTCAGCTGATCAGCACTTTTTACTCATCAAAAATCCATCCATCTATCCATCATCTACCACTTATTCTTTTGCATCATAAAACATTGAAAAGAAAATTAATTTTATTCTTCTCTGCTGTTTTAAACATGTGTGACTTTGACTGAAATAGGTAAACACGAAAGTAAAGCAGTGTTTACACTGCTCATCTTATGGGATCACAATGTTTGTAGTGGACACCAACTTGAGCGAAAGTTTGTGTCTGAACAAGACAATTAGATAAAGATAATTTTTGTTAATTGTTAATGTATTTCCAGAATATCTCATGTCTGGGTTAAAGGTCAGACATTGTTTATTTTTTAAAATCCATTAGACGTGTACAAATTCAAAAATCATTTTTTTGACATTTTATCTTTTACTATGGTCAAAACACTGAAAACCTTGATGAAAAATCTGTATGCATGGAAAAGCTTTTCATACTAATAGTTCTTGGTACATGGTACTGGACACACATGTGGAGTATATTTGAGATATTTTATGGGATTAGAGTTGATCCTACAAGGAAGACGGTTCAGGACTATGCAGTAGGTGGCTGAGAAGTTTGTTCACTGCAGACAGACTATTTCTCCAGGTTATCTTTACTTTTTATGATTCTTGATACTTTACTTCAACCTACAGATAAAGACAATGAGAGAACTAATAGATATGTTTTCTAAGATGAATGGAAGCCAGAAGTCTGCATACCAGATGTTGTTCCCAAAACAATACCTGTCAGGGAAACATTTGCCCCAAATTCCTTCCACAGACAAACTATGACTTTGTTTAAACCCAAATATGTACCTGTTGGCAAACAGCACATTTTGGAGAGTAAAACTAATACTCAGCCTTCCGTTACTTTGCCAATTGATTGTACGTCATTTGGATGTGCGTGCCTTTGCACACTTTCTAAATCTTTCAGTCTCTGCCTCGTCATGAGTCTTGTAACAACGGCTGCCAACAATTTCCCTATACTTAAATCATACCAGAGTGCCCACAGAGCGTGTCACTGATCCCTGTGTGGATGCGGTTCTTCTGCTTCAGAATAACATGAGCACATTAAAAGCCAGGGGGGGGCTGTTTTTTTGGCTATTACAGATTGAGTGATACTTTGCATAGACTTCTGCTGAACACATTTAACCCCAGACCACATTTGTGAATTAGTTTCCCTCTTTGGGGCCCCTCAGTGGTCCCACTCCAGTCTGAAGTTCTCTGCAGCTCACTTCCTCAAGTCGCAAGTGTTCATTTAGTGAGGTGTTTCTTTTCTACACCCATCATGTTGGGAGATGAAGTAACTGTCATCAGAGTGAAGGTATGTTTGATATACAGTACCATCTTGTGCAGAACAGAAACTAAAGATGAACAAGCTGTGAAAGTCGAACTGTACAGTGGACACTCTGTATGGCCACTTCATTAGGTACAGCGGCTCGAACCTGGCTGGTACGTGGTCTTCTTTTGTGCATGGATTTCAAAAAATACTGGCCCCATTCCTGGGAGATTTTCATCCCATGTTAACATTACAACACCACATAGATGCTGCAAATGTAGCAAATAAATGTAAAAGTCCCATTTCACCTCATCCCAAAGGTGGCTGTTCCGCACTGACAGCCCATGTGAGGCAATGTAGGTTGGGTACACTGTGGCCATGAAGGGTTGAACACAGTCAGCAGCAGATACCAAAGTAATTGGCAGTGCCTGCCTCCATTGATGACTGGAGGCAAGCACTGCCAAGACCCTAATAGCCACTGGGAACAGTGAAGGAAGAGTCTTCATGTTCAAAGCCCAGAACAGAAGGGCATTCAGTCCTTATTACCATTTGTGTTGGTGATGTAGTGTGTTAGACTAAAATACTTAATTATTGTTGCAGTCAATTAGATCAGATTGTGAGGGGGAAAGTTACATTAGACTCAGTAACATTTACCTTTCACTTGTTGTGCCACCTCTGCCTTGACATCATGCTTGACCAGCACATGGGGCTCCATTCACAACAGAGAAAAGGCTGGATCCAAGGCAGCTGCTTTGAGGTAGACTGGATCTGAAAATGGAGCATCAACCCCATCTTGTGTTCTAGCCATTTTCACGTTGATGAAGATTCCCAGAAATCTTTTATTCTGGGATGCCTGGAGACTCCTGACCAGGCCACTCAGGAAGCAGACTTGAGGCTTCAGCTTCTCAAGGTGGTGGTTGAGGGATAAGACAGATGGAACAACAGCACTGATTGTGATGACCTTCTCCCCCTCAAATTAGTTGCTTCTCCAAATGGTTTCAAGATGTCCACAACAGATTCCACTCCCGTGCTGTGAATGACAACTCCCTGTGCCCAGCCTTTTATACAACAGCACAGAGCTTTAGATGATTGCAGTGGAGAACTGCCTTCACTTGCCAAAGTGTTGAGTTTCATCTTGTGTTGACTGCAGCAGGGATGCCTTTCTGTTCCCCAAATTCAGCATCAAACATATCTTTGAATGTTGTGCTTTTGTGCAGCAGTGAGCTGAGTTTTGATAACTTTGAAAGAGAGTGAGATACCACTTCTTTCAAACTGTCTTCCACCACCAGCTGAAGAGTGTGTGCAAAACACTGCAAGCACTGTTTCTTTGCGATAGCAACATCTACTGTTTCCTGATCTTCCAGGGTTAAGTCACACCAGAGCTCAGGGTCATCAAGATTATCTCCGTCATCGTCATCCTCTTGTTCACTGGGGAAGCACACAGTGAATGCTTTTCTCATGTTAGCAGCATTGTCACTAATAATGTAGTCCAGTTTATCTTTAATGGTGTATATGTCACATATTGACTCAAATTGGTCACAGATTCTTTCAGCTGTGTGTGAGCCTTTGAAGCGTTCACAGGCCAAGAGATTGGACATTAGCTGTATCCTCTCTGCCTCTTTCTCTATCCAGTGCACAGTGACACCAAGGAATCCCCTCATCTTTAAGTCAGACCAAATGTCCACAGTGACTGAAACATGGTCAGTGTTGCTCAATTGAGTTTTTAGTTTTGAGCGTCTCTCTTCAGCGAGGTTCTCTGTTTTTGATGTCAGTGTTCTTCGACACACTGGGCTGTACTTGCTGTTAAGTACTGTCAGACAGTGCCGAAAACTCTTGTTTTCCACGATAGACAGAGGCAAGTTGCAGTCAATAATCAGGTCGGACAGTATTGCATTGGTGATAGTTTTCTGCTGTGGATGACTCATGCTGTATTGCCTGACACAATTGTCCAAGAATTGTGAAATTGAGGGCTGCTGTGGTTTATTTGGGATCCTTTTGGCCATCTGGTACTCTTCAAATGTGTAAACACATTAAATGGATGTCAGAAAATCCCTTATAGCCACATATTCATTAAAATGAAACTACTCTGTATTGCTCATATTATTAATATCAATTTTAACATTGTGTTATGAATTATAATGTGTGTGTGGTAAACAACATACACACATTACGTTACAGTTGCAACACAGCCCAAACTGAAGTTATATCGCTTGAAAAGTAAGTTCACTCTGAAGTAAGCTTGCTGTTTTAATCAGTGGACTCGGCTTTGCTGGAGGCTGAGAACAACGAGCAGTATAACTTCGTTTTCATGTCGGAAAACTCCGTCTGACGGCAAGCTAAACCGGCACGCATATTCTTACGCGCACATATAGCGTACACTTCTTTGCAGAGGGCTAAAATACGCTGGCTGCCGTCTACTTAGTGTGATGCACTGACTAACGTTATGTAACACATACAATCCTGCTTAAGAAAATCACTAAACAACTGTAGGAATAGGGGAGGGAACTCCCAGTGGAGACGACAGATTGCCGTGTTTGCAATGTAACGATGACTGACTTTACAGCCTCATTGGTTTAACTACGCAGCAAAACAAAGCTATTAAGCTAATAAACGATAGCTTTCATTCAGAACTTACCGTTCGAAGTCGGAAGTTGTGGCGTCTCCGTCTGAAATCTTCGACCCGCATGTTTTGCACTGCCACTCGTTTTTTGTTGACCTCCTCGTAGTTTTTAAATCCGAACAACACCATCTTTGGTATCATTTTTCTCAAACGCGCGTTGTTTGACAGCTCTTCCCTATTGGTTGTCTTGCAATTAGATTGGCTCGATGCAATCGCGTCAAAACATCGTGGGTGTAATTTGATTGGACGTTGTGCCGACAGCACACACACGCACACAACGCACACGCGTACACAATGAGAGATACAGAGCGCTCCTTAATAACTCACCGTATTTTTCGGACCATAAGGCACACCGGATTATAAGGCACAATATCAATGAACAGGTCTATCTTCATACATAAGGCGCACCGGGTTATAAGGCGCGAAACAAAACAGTCAATCAAGCATGCCCGGATCCCTCTCGTCATTCTCCGAGTCAGTCTCGTTGCTGTTAATTAGTTGTTCAGTAATGATTCCGGCTTTCATGAAAGCTCGAACGACATTTGAGACTGATACCTTAGCCCAGGCATCCACGATCTATTGGGAGATAGTGGCGTAACTCCCTCTTTTGGCGACTGTGTGTTCGCCTTCTGTCATCCAATGCTCCCACGCAGCTCGCAATTTAACTTTAAACGCCCTGTTAACACCAATATTTAGCAGAGTCAGGAGGTTGTCGCTATTTTTGTTCTGGATGGTCACTGTATTGTTGTTTAGACGCTGTTCCGTGCGGACGTGCGGATGTTGTTTTGCAGAGAGAGTGTGTGTTTTGCCTGTATAGATAAAAAAAGGAGAAATAAAAAGAGTTTTTGACCACGAAAAAATCGACAGCCATGCGTCTGAGTCGTCCTGCATTGCACCATACATCGACAATACAAAAACACAACGCAGAGTCTCCAGGTGTTAGGAGGCACGACGAGACGTTGCACGGATTTGGGTTACACAACCATACTATAATAATTGTTGTTGAGCATCTTCTAATTGTGATAACAGAGTTAAACATCATTGTTGGCTCCCAGTGTGCTTCAGTTGTGTGCCATCATGTGTGGTGCACTGTGTGGTTTGGCTTTATAAAATCAGTTCGAGCTCAGTAAGTACAACCAGAAGTAATACATAAGGCGCACCAGGTTATAAGGCGCACTGTAGATTTTTGAGAAAATTAGGCTTTTAAATGTGCCTTATTTCCAGTGGATTCACCACCCACAGGAAAGTTTAGGGGGGTTGGTACGGTGGAATGTGATTTGGGTGGTGGTCATGGAGACTGCTGCCCTCGCGACCCAGTAATGGATAAGCGGATAAAAATGGATGGATGGAAGTGCACCTTATAGTGCGAAAAATACGGTACTTTGTAATCTTTGGGTTTTGGAGAAAGTATCAAGTCTTGTCAACAATGGGATCAAGTCCAAGTGAAGTCACGAGTCATTGATGTTAAAGTCCAAGTCGAGTTGCAAGTATCTTTACTTTTTGTCAAGTCAAGTCTAAAGTCATGAAATTGATGACTCGAGTCTGACTCGAGTCCAAGTCATGCGGCTTGAGTCCACACCTCTGCAGAGAGCTACAATATAAGAAGATCACACAAGGCTTGTTACAGCTGTAGTCCACATAGTGATTTGGTACAGTTTTTAGGCCAAATGCTCCAATGGCCCAACCCTCACCTCGAGGGTTGACATGAGACCTGTCACAATGTCTACACCACTTGTTAAAAACATGGTTTAGCAATTAAACCTTGAAACATTAACAGTTGAGAGAGCTTTAATGCATCAGGTGATTGTAATGGCTTAGCTCCTAACCCTTAAGTACCAATTCCAAGGACTCTAATGTCCACCAGGATATTGAACATGACACGTTTATGTCAGCTCTAGTCTCTGAGTACAACAATTAGAAAACTGAGTGATGCAAAAGGCCAAAAAATGTTACCTGTGTCATAAAGAGCAAAATCAAACAACAAGGACTGAAGACCAGCAAATGTGCACAATTATTTAAAACTAATATAAAATGTAGTTGGTAAGCTGTGAGTTATGTTGTAATTTTCATTAATAAATACATTTGTCTTCACTTTTTCCTGAATTACACTCAGTTAATTATTTTCTTTCATAATTTTCATATTAGAAATGTCAGCATGTGTTTGTAATATTAACAAATTCTAGTTTCTCATCTCCTTCACTGTAACAGTAGATTTGATGATATTAGGTTCATGGACAAACCAAAACATGATGATCTAATTTATTTGGGCTCAGTTGGATTCAAAGAATGGAAACTAAACTAGCTAGTCAAAGAAATGAAAATCAAAAAACAAAATACTTTCATAAGAACTCTCACTGATTGATGACACTGATCTAATCTCAAAGGAGAGAGACAGTTTAACAAGTGGGTGAAAATGTAAGTTTGACAGCATTTATGTCATTCAGACGCACAGAGAAAGGTGACATCATCCAGACAGGCTGAAAGTAAAGCAGGTGTTACAGTGACAGTGTAAAACGAACCCTCACGCCCCTACCTCTACACACCCGTCTCAGACCAGCTAACAGAGCACAGCCTTGCTCTCACAGCTTCACACTTCCTTCCACTGAGAAACATAAAAAAATTGTTTTTGTTTTTTTTTTTGTTTTCAGGTGGCAGGAGATCACAAGTATCACCCTGAGTGCTTTGTATGTCTGCGGTGCATGGTGGTGATCGAGGATAGGGACACTTACGCTTTGGTGGAACGATCCAAGTTGTACTGGTGAGTTGGTTACCTGCAGAACCCTTAACCACTGTCTTACTCATCTATTTTTGGGCATATATATTCAGATAAGGTCATACTGTTTCCTTCAAATACAGTGTTCTGGGAACTGTAACTTGACAACAAGTACATGTTCTCACATGCACCCATCCACATCTTCTGGTGTTTTGCAGCGGAAAGTGCTACAAGCAGGTTGTACTTACACCCATGTTGGAGAAACGTTCACATGACTCGGTGCTGGACTCCTTGCCCCACACTGTGACCCTCATCTCCATGCCCTCTGCAGCCAATGGCAAGAGGGGCTTCTCAGTCTCGGTGCTGAGGGATGTCAACGGTTCAGCGAGTGTTCAAGTCAAAGAGTGAGTGTTGTCCTGACTGAACCCTGTACCTGCGCCTGTAGAGACACAGTGTTCAATTCCTTTACATAACTTCAATGACAGGTTTGCACAACAGCAGTGCACTAGTGTGTGGATCTAGAGTGGATTGAATGTGACCTGAAATTAAGCAAGCAGATTTTTCCTTAATGTCACCTTTTTCTGTCTGAGCTGCATGAATCAGAATCAGAAACGTTTTTTTTTGCCAGGTAGGTTTACAGGTCCTGTAGCGAAAGTAGGTTGCGGCCAATTACCTTCTCGGCAGAGCGGATGATACGCTGCAGTGTACTCAGATCCTTTGCAGTGGCAGCAGCGTACCAGATGGAGATGGAGGAGGTGAGGACAGACTCGATGGAGGTGTAGAAGTTCACCATCATTGACTTTGGCAGATTGAACTGTTTCAGCTGCCTCAGGAAGTATATCCTCTGTTGGGCTCTTTTGATTAAAGAGCTGATGTTTAGCTCCCATTTAAGGTCCTGGGTGATGATGGTTCCCAGGAAGCGGAAGTGTTCCACAGTATCCACAGGAAAATCACCCAGGGTGATGGGCGTGGATGGGGGTGGGCTTGTCCTGAAGTCCACTGTCATCGCTACTGTTTTTAGGGCATTGAGCTCTAAGTTGTTGAGTCTACACCAGGTCACCAGGCGATCAATCTCCCATCTGTACGCTGATTCATCTCCATCAGAGATGAGTCCGATGAGGGTGGTGTCATCTGCGAACTTCAGGAGCTTGACGTTCTGATGGCTCGAGGTGCAGGTGTTTGTGTACAAGGAGAAGAGCAGAGGAGAAAGGACACAGCCCTGCGGAGAGCCAGTGCTGATGGTCCGGTAGTCTGAGGTGTGCTTCTCCATCCTCACATGTTGACTCCTGTCAGTCAGGAAGTCAGTGATCCACCTGCAGGTGGAGTCAGGTACACTGAGCTGGAGTAGTTTACTCTGTAGGATGATGGTGTTGAAGGCTGAGCTAAAATCCACAAACAGAATCCTGGCATAGGTTCCTGTGTAGTCTAGATGCTGCAGGATGAAGGGGAGGGCTAAGTTGATCGCATCGTCTACAGACCTGTTGGCTCTGTAGGTGAACTGCAGGGGGTCCAGGAGTGGATCAGTGATGGCTTTCAGGTGTGTCAGGACAAGGCATTCAAATGACTTCATGACCACAGAGGTTGGGGCAACAGATCTGTAGTCATTTAGTCTGGAGGGTTTTTGCTTATTGGGGACAGGGATGATGGTGGAGGATTTGAAGCAGGATGGCACTTGACATATCTCCAGTGATGTGTTGAAAATGTCTGTGAACACTGGGGACAGCTGGTCAGCACAGTGCTTCAGGGTAGCAGGTGAAATGTGGTCCAGTCCGGCTGCTTTGCGGAGGGTTTGTTTTTTGAAAAGCCTATTCACGTCTTGCTCTTTGATAGCAAGAGTCGGTCCAGTGGTGGAGGTGAGGGGGGAAGCTGGGGGAGCTGGATAAGGTGTCGGAGTTCCTGCAGTGGGTGGGGTGGGTGTGGCTGTGCAGGGGAAGGTGTCAGGACAGATGCATTGTCTTTCAAAGCGACAGTAGTGGTCGTTCAGCTCATTTGCAAGGCGCATATTGTTAATGGTGTGGGGGGCTTTAGGATTGTAGTTGGTGATTTGTCTGAGCCCTCTCTAAACAGAGGCAGGGTCATTAGCTGAGAACTTGTGTTGAAGTTTCTCAGAATATTGTCGTTTAGCTTTCCTCCCCGCCTTGCTAAGCCTGTATTTTGACTCTTTGTAACTCTCTTTGTCTCCACTCCTGAACGCCTCTTCCTTGAGTCTCCTTAGCCGTCTGAGTTTTGCTGTGAACCAGGGTTTGTCGTTGTTGTAGCTCTCCCTAGTTCGTGATGGTATACAGCTGTCCTCACAGAAGCTGATGTAGGAGGTTACAGCGTCTGTGTACTCTTTCAGGCTGTTGGTAGCTGTCCTGAACACATACCAGTCAGTACAATCAAAGCATGCCTGAAGTTCCTCAATGGCTCCACCGGAACAATGCTTTGATGTCCTCACTACGGGTTTGCACCGTTTCAGTTTCTGCCTGTAGGAAGGAATCAGATGGACCATGGTGTGGTCCGAGTGACCCAGTGCAGCCCGAGAAACAGCATAATAGGCATTTTGAATTGTGGTGTGCCTTATGTATTGCTTCGGGTTGCGCTCACTGACCTCAAACCAATTTTATAAAGCCAAACCACACAGCACAGCACACATGATAGCACACAACTGAAGCACATTGGGAGCCAACAATGACGTTTAACAGTTAAACTTTAACTCTGTTATCACAATTAGAAGATGCTCAACAACAACTGTTACAGTATAGTTGTGTAACCAAAATCCGTGCATCGTTGCGTCGTGCGTCCCAACACCCGGAGACTCTGAGTTGTGTTTTTGTATTGTCGATGTATGGTGCGATGCAGGACGACTCAGTTGCATGGCTGTCGATTTTTTTCGTGGTCAAAAACCCTTTTTATTTCTCCTTTTTTATTGATACAGGAAAACACACACTCTCTCTGCAAAACAACATCCGCACTTCCGCACGGAACAGTGTCAAAACAACAATACAGTGACCATCCAGAACAAAAAATAATGACAACCGCCTGACTCTGGAGGGGCAAACAACAACAGCGTCCTCCAGTGTCCAACTTAGGTAACTGCCCTATTGATCTGCAACTCCATGCGCGCCCATCTCACCGATGTTGTCGAAACCCAAATTAACCAAACTAATTCAGGGCTTGCCATCATTCCGGGTGGATTAACCAAAGAATAACAACCGCTAAATATTGGTGTTAACAGGGCGTTTAAAGTTAAATTGCTAGCTGTGTGGGAGCATTGGATGACAGAAAGCGAACACACATTCACCAAGACAGGGAGGCAACACCAGGAGAGTTACGCCACTATCTGCCAATGGATCGTGGATGCCAGAACTAAGGTATCAGTCTCAAATGTCGTCTGAGCTTTCACGAAGGCCGGAATCATCACTGAACAACTAATTAACAGCAATGACACTGAATAAGATAATGACGAGAGGGCATGCTTGATTGTTCCGCTTAATTGTTTCGCTGACTGTTTTATCTTAATGCTCCTTATAACCCTTATGTATGAAAAATTCCCGTTCATTGATATTGTGCCTTATAATGTGGTGCGCCTTATGGTCCGAAAAATACGGTATATACTTTGGGAGATCGTGGCTGAGATTTCCTTTGTTAAAGTCCCCGAGGACAATAACTAAGGAGTCTAGATTTGTCCGCTCCACAGACAGTATCTGGTTGGCGAACGCCCACTGGGCTTCCTGCACGCCGGTCTGTGGCGGCATGTAAATGCCGACCAGAATGAATGAAGCGAACTCACAGGGAGAATAGAAGGGTTTACACTTGATGATAAAAGTTTCCAATTCTCAGGAGCAGAACTGTAGGATCACTGTTACATCACTACACCAGTCACAGTTTACATAAAAACCGATACCCCCACTTTACTCTTGCCGGAGAGTTCCGTGTTGCGGTCACCCCAGCCAGCTCAAGCGCGGGATCTGGTGTTGATCCACACAGCCATGTCTCAGTGAAGAACAGGATAGCGGAGGATGAAACATATCTGTTATTATGCACAAGTAGCTGAAGTTCGTCTACTACTCCTGTCTACTACTGTCAAGGTTACCCTGGCCAAAATTTTGGCCAGGGAAGACAGATGGTTTGAGAAAGGGGTAAAAGAGGAGGTGGACTCAGACACAACCTATCACCCACATTCAAAGCACTTTTAGGAACAATACCCAAAAGATTCTCCTCAGTTTCACACAACAAAGAGACAGGTGACCGAAACCTTTCTGATGAGGATCACAAGGACCCATCAGACTCCTAATGACTGTTTACACTTTCCCAGTTGACCCCAAGGCCCCACCCAATAGGGTGGAGCTGAAGTAGCTTCATTCTTTCACACCCAGAGCATATATTTGCTGTACTCCCCACCACCAGTTAGAACTGAAGAAGAACTCTTGGATGAGAGGTGAAACGTCTTTTAGAAAATTCACGTCCAGTTGCCTAACAGAACTTTTCAACCTTGACCATGACTTGGATGACTGAGAATCTTCATAGACATATGTAACTGTCATCTTATTAAAGATGTCACTAGATCTCACACATTTGTTTGATTTTGTAACAGAGAGGCAGCCCTTGTAAAAAGCCAGGACAGGTAGAAAAACCCAGGATTACATGTACTGACAGGACTCACTGACCTAAAACCCAATAATGCTTGATAAATCCTGTGAGATTTGTTTTCATATACTCACGTGTCTGTGTTGGTGCTGCAGGGTCAGGGGGATGCTGATCAGTCCAGAGGTCCGTAATGCCATCCATGTTGGTGATAGGATTCTGGAGATCAATGGGATTCCTGTGGGAACGTTGATGGAGGATGAAGTGAGTCCAGTACTATAAATCATAAACTGTCCTAATCACTAAAAGATCAGAACTTCGAGTACAGCCTGTGCAGATATTGTACTGTATGTCCTCATTATACAACATGTGATTTTTGACATTCTTGGAATATCTTTCAATCATTTATACTGTACATACTTCTGCTGGGAGATGATGGTATGTGGAAAGGCTACACTTGAAAACTCATTCCCACAACCTCAACAATGCTTGTGAACACAGTCATCACTCCCTGTCTGGATTTGTGTTTTGTTTTTGTATTGTCTTATTTCATTAGATTGCCTCACATTTGTTTTCATCAGATTACCCCACTTCAGATCTAAATAGATCTACCACAGCAGTATCACACTGACAAATTTGTTCACACAGGTCGTATCTAATTACATTTCCGCATTACTGTACATAATAGCTGTGGAACCTTGACAAAGGAAGCCTATTATTAAAATATATGATATTTAGTCTTCGGCCTTTAGTGTGACATCATTTCGGCAAAAAAATTCCAGGATATTATTTAATAATAATAATACCACATGATGAGATGAGATAAGGATGAGATTGTTACTCTTATGTAATCTTGGCAGATACTGGTAACTTCACTACACACAGTTAGCTATTCTATTTAGCTACTTGTACTCAGACAACCCTAGTTCCCCCTTTAAAATTGTCAAAAGTCCCAATGATTTTGATAACAGGATTCTGGAAACAATCCTCTGAGATTACGGTGCACCGTACAGTTGATACAGATTTGTCAGCTACAGATGTGGCTCTCCTGTTTCACCATGTCCCAAAGGTGCTTTACTGGTTTGAGATCTGGTGACTGAAAACCAAGAAATGTCTAAACGATGTCTTGGACGAACTTGAACCAGACCTGCCACATTTAAAATGATTCACATCACTTTTATTTTCCCATTTGAAAGCTTTGTTTCAACTGCAGCAGGTCATCTTGACCTAGTCTATGTGCATAAATGTGTCGAGCTTCTGCTTTGTGATTGGCTGATTAGATGCAATAATCAGGTGTTACTCTCAGCTGCTTGTTTTTTTTTAATTCTAGAAAACTAATAGCACATTATGGAGTTTTAACAAACCCAATCATGTGCACAGGTGGACGATCTTATTTACCACACCAGCCACACACTGCAGCTGCTCATAGAGTATGACCCAGTCCGGCAGAGGTTGGAACGCCTCAGACTGGGAGCACCCGGGAGCAGGCTGGGAGTCCTAGCCACTTCACGCATGCGTCTGTCTTCACCGTCTGATGCAGATGTGGTTGATAACGGCTCCCTGAGGAGACGGTCTTTACGGTTCGTTTGACAATAACTGAGGAGCAGGAAACTGCTGTAGGTCACTAATGAAGAAGAGAATATTTTTAATGAGCCATTTCCTCTCAACTGCAGGCGTAGTAACAGCATATGCAAGTCACCTGGACCAAATCCTCCCAAAGAGATGCCCTTTATTACTCGAGACATCGGACGCTCTGAATCACTGCGATCCCCCAACAGCTGCTCTCATCGTATTTTCCGCCCGTGTGACCTCATCCATGGAGAAATCCTAGGAAAAGGTTTTTTCGGACAGGCCATCAAGGTCAGGCTCTAATTATTATCACTTTCTTTCCACTTTCTTCCTTTATTTTTTCTCACGTAAAATGTGTTCCTAAATGACGGTGGGCTTTTGTTCCTCCCTAAGGTGACTCATAAAGCCACAGGAGAGGTGATGGTGATGAAAGAGCTGATCCGCTGTGATGAGCAGACCCAGAAGACTTTCCTACAGGAGGTTAGTAATCTCTTACGGAGAAGGGGGTCCAAGCACTTCCTCTCATAGAGAACTCAATCCTCTGGCTCTGGGTAGAGCTGTGATTTATTGCTCTCATAAGTCAAATTCACCACATGTTCAAAGAATCACTGCTCTGTGTCTTCTGTTAGTTTGAGGTTCAGAACCCAATCTTATAGAGGAGTCTGTTTTTGTTAATGCCTCATCTCATGGGTTAAGTTTCACCGTTAGAGGAAATGGATTGTATTCCTGAACATCTCCTGTTCCATCTTTTACCGCCGGTTCACTGTAGGTAAAAGTAATGCGGGGCCTCGATCATCCCCATGTTTTGAAGTTCATCGGCGTGCTGTACAAGGACAAGAGGCTTAATTTGATAACAGAGTACATCGAGGGAGGCACGCTGAAGGATTTCATCAGGGACATGGTGAGTCAAGTAGAAGTTTTATTTGCTCTTTTCATTTTCTTCATCCATACAATAGTACAAAAATGTTCAGTGGCCAGAGAAGGAGCTGGTTGCAGCTCATCATGGTGTGAGAGGGGGCTGCCCTGATGTAAACTCTGTATTGATAAAGGCCTCAGCTTTGTTGTGGGCCGGTTGGCACGTCAGCCTTCTAAGACGTGCATCAAAAAAGTTGGAGAAAGTGTTGCCAGGTTAAATCTAAAGAGCTTAGCTCCACTCCTGCTAACGCTGTCTATTTTTAAAGAGTAATTTTGAAAGCGGGGAGTGTTGTTTTTACTCTAATTATACTAAGTGTGTGTGTGCGCGGGGAGCAAGGTTTGCTTTCACGTGTTAAATTCCCCATATCTCTACTTGCTGCATTATAATTTGGTATAGTAAGCTGTGTTTATTTTCAGCTTATACCTTGTCTCCTAACTCTGACCAAACAGGAACCGTTTACATGGGAGCAAAGAGTGAGCTTCGCAAAGAGCATCGCTTCTGGCATGGTGAGTTTGATTCACAGGAAAACACAGTGATTTTTCTTTCTTGCACAATTCAGCTCTACAGCTCTGATTCTTCCACATAAGAATTAACAGATAACCAACAGACCTTAAATTGAGTAAGCTCATGGTGACAGTGAAAATTACAAAACAAAAAACCACATTTTGACAAAAATAACTCTTTTCCAAAACTGGTGTGGTGAAATGATAATGGGAGGAAGGAGAAAAGTACAATAAAACTGAGAAAATAAAAAAATAAAGGAGTGGGGATAAGATGTGGAGACTGGCTTAATCTGGAGTGCACAGCACTGGGAGAGAAGCAGCTTTGAATCAAGGATTGTATTTCACATCAGTGAAGTTTTACTGCAATAATGTGTTAATGTTCTTATGTTTTTGCTTTCAGACATATCTTCACTCCATGAGCATCATACACAGAGACCTCAACTCTCATAACTGCCTGGTTAAACTAGTAGGTGACCTGGCTACATTTGGACACCTGCCATTTGTGAATAACTTAATCATTTAAATATGACTCAGACTTTTTATATGGATTTTTAACGAATATCCGTCCTCCACCAGGACAACACAGTGGTAGTTGCTGACTTTGGACTTTCCAGACTCATCGTAGAAGACAAAATACCACCTGAAAAAACTCCCAATAACAAAAAGAGGGTTTTCCGACGTATTGACCGAAAAAAGCGCTACACAGTTGTGGGAAACCCCTACTGGATGGCTCCAGAGATGCTAAATGGTGAGTGACATGTGCATGACAGGGTTATTCAATACATATTCTATAGTCTTCAAACCATTAAACTTTACCTTTTACTTTTTTTTTTTTAGGTAAACGTTACGACGAAAAGGTTGATATTTTCTCCTTTGGGATTGTACTTTGTGAGGTGAGAACATTAGACAATAATGGAACTCATTTATTCCTTTAAGTCTTTGCTTTGGCCACAACAGTATAAGGTATTCTAGCACTGCATGTGGGTTCTATCTAGTTCATCTGCTTTGATTATCTGGTGTGATAATATACAATATCCAATCAGTATCAGATGGAAAACATTTCTAAACACAGATGCACAAAAGTATCACCTCTTAAGAAAAAGGGTTATATGACTGAATAAATATAGATAATTTTTCAGTAAAACCTATGTCCCTGAGATGACATCTTCTGAATGCTACTGCTGCAAAACTGGTATATCACACAACTAAACCATATAAACATATGCAGGCATAAAAACATCCTTATTTCATTAAAGATTTCCATGAAAAAAACGAATAATATGGAACCAAAAAGAGAACGCCAAACTGCAGATTATAAAACAGAGCCAAAAAAATCCTATATGAGCAGCAGAAAAGAAACTTAACAACAAACTGGAACTGATGTTGATAGTGAGTCCAGTGACATCTCAGCTTCATCTCTCTCCACAGTTGGAAGAATTGTTGAGAATAGAATAGAAGAATTGAAGTAACACAGAGAATAAGTGACGCTTGTTAGGTTCATGTTTTTTTAACCTATGTTCTTTGTCTAAATTAACAGTCTTTTGTTCTTGGGTACTCCTGAAATGAACTGTACTGAAAGAAACAGTACTGAAACTGTACTTCAAAAATAAATGTAACCTATAGACCAGTGCAAGTTGTCTGGTGAACATTTTGCTGCGTAAAAATGCATTTGTTTTATAGTATTCAAGTCTCACAAGATGTTTTAGGACAGATTTACTTTGGATTTGAAGTGAATTTAAAGGTTAAGGGCATTGCTAGGTAGACTCTCAACTGAGTTTTGCTACAGCTCAGAAATCGGTCAGACGTTAGGAGGGCTAAAGTGATTATTGGTTGCTGTTTGAGTGAGGTGATTATGTAAAAAACAAAATGTGTACACTAAGTATTTCAGTAGTACTGTAAAGTATTTAAAGATGTCTTTTAATTAGTAGTTGTATGTGACGTTTTATAGACTGAATATTAATTAAAGCTAGTACATCCTAAACCTTATTGTTCCATCTATTCTGATCTATTAATGCTTTGCCTTTTTTTTCTCCTCGTCTTAATCCTTCAGATTATTGGCAAAGTCTATGCAGACCCAGAGTGTCTCCCGAGGACCAATGACTTTGGCCTGAATGTTGACAAATTTATAGAAAGGTTCCTCCCTGACGACTGTCCTCCAGCTTTCTTTCCACTGGCTGTGGCCTGCTGTGACCTCACACCAGACGAACGGTAAGCACGTTGTGTTAATGGTTAATGTCTTACAGATTATTATTATTGTTGAAAGTTGATTTTTGTAACAAATAGCTGGTAGAGAACATCTGACGATTACTGGAACTAAACAAATTGGATTCAGCAGCAGCTGTGGTGCAAATGTAAAATCTTTGGAGACAATAATTCACCTGGAGACACACTATCCTGTTATTTTTTAAACTTGTATAAGCAGCTCTGAAAGAAAATAATCTAGACCTGCCAGTACAAGTCCACGCCTCTGTTGCCAGATTCCTTCACCTTGTTTTGTCTTGTTTTCAACCTTGTCGGTCTGGTTTGACATCACATCCCTCTCTACTCCTCCCTTTAGTCCACCTTTCCAGAAACTGGAGGACTTGATCGGAGCTCTGTCCCTTAACCAGGAGCTGGGCATCCCGCTTCCAGCCGAACTGGATGAGCTGTACCTGAGTTTCAGTCAACTCTACTGGCCTAAAAACGGCTCTCCTTCTCCGAACACGGACGAGCCACCAACACCGACTGCTGCCGTTCCTGAGTCTTACGGTGTGACTGACAACAGCACCTAGTGTCTCTGTCTCCCCCATGTGTCCACTCTGAACTGCACTAAGACTGAGGATGTGAAAAAGAGAAAAACAGAACTAAAATCCGAGCCATTTTAGAACTGGATCTCCTATAGTAGGTAGATCAACTTCCTCTCTGACTGGGACCTTCAACTATGTAAAGCCCCACGGAAGAAAAAATACATTTCACCAAAACTTTGTGGTCATGTTTACTGTATATAAAGACACTTTCTATGAGCTTCTCAAAAGACCTTACTGAGTTTTGTTTCCCTGCTCTGATGGTGGTGATGTTGTCCTTTGGGGTTCTGGAATCAACAGATCAGTTTCTACCTAGAAGCAATTGCACACCACCTCGGCAGCAGCAAAAGAAAACAAAGAAACTTGACGGTTAATTTGATAGGTTTGTTCACTTAAACAGAAGACAGGACCTGATAAAAACACATGAGACTTGAGCGGTGGAAGCAACAACCACTCTCAACTGGCCAAGGAATGTTCAGAGCTTTTTTAGTACATTTGATTTGAGCTTTGATGACATGGTTACAAGTATGATACTTTGTAGTTTAACCATTTAAATATTTCCCAGTTTCCATATAATTTTTGAAATGCTTAACAAAAATAACAGTTCACATTAAACAAAAGTGCCAATAGCAGTTGTTCGACATAACCATGAATGTAAAAATTTGCCTGTGACTTAAAACTGGAATTTTTTTTTTACATGCAATGTGTAAAATGCTGTACATATACATCTTTAATCTGACATCTTTTTCTAATGGGAACACTAGATTTGTAGTTTTTATTTTAACAATGGATATGTTTGCCAGTACTTTTGACAATTATAACCACTATTATTTATATAACTTTAGTCGTTCTTTTAATAAAGTTGAGAAAATGTTTCACTTTCAGTTTATTTTTGTTAGTTACTTCTAAAGAAATGCCATCCATCCATCCATCTAAAAATATGACTTATTGGTGGCTCTTATTACCTCGTGTAGACTGCTCAATGCTCCATTCCATTTCTGTCACCACATGCAGACTTGATACAGTCCTTTAGTTCAGTGAGTTGAGGCAAATAAAAGAGACGACCCTTCATTAAGGAGGGAAAAGTGAACTACTTGTCATTGTGACACAGCACATCACTGCATGCAATGAAATGTGACCTCTGCTTTTAACCCATCACCAAAGTGAACAGTGGGTAGCATTACACACCCAGGGAGCAATGTGTGGGGACAGTGCCAGGCCCAGTGCACTTCAGTGGCAACTTGGCAGTTGGTGGACTTGAACCTGAAGCCTTACAGACCCAAGTCCACTTCCTTAACCACTAAGTGTTAGGTTTATTCTAACATATGTGACGACAAAGTAACAACACAAAAGATGTCTGGATCTTTTACTTGCAAGGGGAGAGTGCAGCTTGCTCTGCTGGCAGCTTCCTCATCAACTCCGAGTTGCTGCACCCTTCCTCTGCTCTTTTATTTAGTTTACAAAAGTATCAGATTACATATCATGTGATCGTGTGTGAGTATATGAATGGGTATGGAGTAAGAAGGTGGGTGTGAATGTGGGTGTGGCTGTGTCTGGTAATTTCTCCATCAGTCTTGAGCACACTAGATTATAATATGAGAAGCAAACAGTTCCTTAAAGCGACAGTACAGACAGACAGACAGTATTGCATGAAGCAATGATAATAAATTAAATTCTTCCAACACTAAGCCACCACTGCCCTGGTTGAAAGAAGACTGGTTGGAAGCAAACTATTAGCTCCTTGGTTTCTGACTGGTTGAGGAAGGATGTACTGTCAGACATTTTGCAAACCATTCTCTGAACACAGTCCTGGTGTTGTTTTGAATGTAATGGATGAGAAAATAAAGAGTCATTGAGAACATTTTAGATGTTGCAGATACACCCCATGGCTAACAAGAGCTGACAAGGGGGAGAGATTGCAACCTGGACTAAATCATTAGATTCACGCAAAAATTTAGTTTTATTGGTAGTGTTATTGACGTATAACAACGATCACCTGGGCTTCCAAATACATTAAATAGATTTAGAAGTAACTCAAATTAACATAACACTGAAAAGTATGATAGGTTAGAGCAGTTATTCCCACCACCATGGCGTAGCACACTAGTGTGCTGTGAGACATGTACGTTGCAAGAAATTTTCAATTTCACTTCATTTTTAACTCAAAAAAAAAGTTTTCTTTGTTCATCAATGTATAGTGACAGGTAGAACAATTAAATACTCTTCCACTAGATGGCAGCTCTTTTTAGTTTTCATAGCCACATGAAAACTAAAAAGGGAATCAGAGCTGTTTAGGACGATCCTTCTGTACATCTATCTTCAATTCCTGTGAGTAAATCAGCATTGTCTTCTACTAAAATTTTTTAGAAGAAGAATCCAATAAGTCGACACTTGTGTCTGTGAATTTTGACTCTTTATTTAACAGTATACGCGGGGTATTCCTGTATACTGCATATGTCTTTCATTCGAAAAACCATAACAAACAAAAATTTAAATTTTTTATTTTTTTTATTTTTTATTTGTCTTCTACTAAAAATTTTTAGTAGAAGACAAATAAAAAATACTGTTAAATAAAGAGTCAAAATTCACAGACACAAGTGTCGACTTATTGGATGCAAACCGAGTAAGAAGTGTGATGATTTTGTCAAATGCTTGTTGGCCAAATCTGAGGCCATATTTAACAGTAATTGGTAACAAAAATAAATATTTGCTCTTGACACAAGACTGCCAACATGAACATGATGATGACTCAAACTCTCTCAGGTAGTTTTAGAAGAACGCACATTACAAAACTGCCAGCAGAGAAAGCTGGTGCGAAGAAAATCCTACAAATTGCAACCACAGCTACAAACCGTTGAAATTACGGCTAACGGTCCAGTTATCATACTTCACTTGTACCGTCATAGCTTTCATTTATAGGGTGTCAAACAACTTCAGTGGGGCAAAATATGTTTTGAGTGTATGACCTAAACAAATAAAGTGAATATACAAGACATGACTTAACTTTAACCAGGATCTTCTCCACGGGACACCGAATTTTGGAATATTCCTTTTTCTAAAATGGCAGAGTAACCCCGGACTGACCGTTTAGATTTACAAAATACAACTTAGCAGGGTGTAGTATGATAACTGCTTAATTCTCAAGCAAAACAAAAAAATAATTCAAGGTAAACGCTAGGCTAACGTTCCATTAAAGCTCGTAAACAGATATATACACCACCTGGCGGCTTCTTAACCAATCACGTTACTCAAAGAGTTGCTGATTGTTCTTCTTTCGGCTTGTCCCTTTTTCAGGGGTTGCCACAGCGAATCATTGTTTTCCATCTTTCCCTGTTCTCTTCTACTCTGACTCCAACTATCTGCATGTCCTCCCTCACTGCATCCATATATCACCTCTTTGGCCTCCCTCTTTGTCTCCTACCTGGTAGCTCCATCTCTAGCATTCTTCTACCAATGTATCCACTGTCCCTCCTCTGCACATGTCCAAACCATCTCAATCTGGCTTCTCTAGCTTTTTCTCCAAACCTTCCTTTCTTCTCACTTCAAAAGTACCTCTTATTATCTTTAACTCTGCCACCTCCAGCTCCGCCTCCTGTCTTCTGCCTATTGCTCCCGTCTCTAAACCATACATTATGGCTGGTCTCACCACCATCCTGTAAACCTTTCACTTCACCTTAGCTGACACTTATCTACAGTATCACAGATAACTCCTGACACTTTTCTCCAGCTGTTCCATCCTGCCTGTACTCTATTCTTCACCTCTCTTCCACAGTCTCCACTGCTCTGAACAATTGATCTTAAGTACCTAAACTCCTGCACCTTCACCACCTCTGCTCCTTGTAGCCTCACCATTTCACTGTTCTCCCTTTCGTTTACACACATGTACTCTGTCTTGCTGCGGCTGACCTTTATTCCTCTTCTTTCTAGTGCAAACCTCCACCTCTCTAGGTTCTCTTTTAGCTGCTGCCTACTCTCACTACAGATCACAATGTCATCTGCAAACAACATAGTCCATGGGGTCCATGGGGTCTGACCTCATCTGTCAATCTGTCCATCACCACAGCAAACAAGAATGGGCTCAGGGCCGATCCTTGATGTAGTCCCACCTCCACCTTGAAGTCTTCTGTCCTTCCAATAGCACATCTCACCACTGTTGTACTATTCCCATACATGTCCTGCACCAAACTAACACACTTCTCTGCCACTCCTGACTTCCTCATACAAAACCACAATTCCTTCCCTTGGCACTCTGTCATATGCCTTTTCTAAATCTACAAATACACAATGTAGCTCCTTCTGACCTTCTCTGCACTTCTCCATAAGCATCCTCAAGGCAAATATTGCATCTATTGATACTCTTTGA
>NC_024327.1:14483282-14488629 GCF_000523025.1 Cynoglossus semilaevis | reverse complement strand
ACCCAACCGCTGCACCAGACTGTGGAGGACCTGCGTAGCTCCTTCAGCGGCAGGCTCCGGCATCCACAATGCAGGAAGGAGCGCTACCGCAGGTCCTTCCTCCCATCCGCCATAAGACTGTTTAACTCCCTACATTGATTACCTGCACCCTTCACTGCCACTTTTTTAGTGCAATATGTATATTTTCTTGTTTATAATGTATATTTTTTTCTAAAGGTTTACTTTAATTTTTGAGTGCTCTTTGCTTTTTAGTTCTTTTTTACTCTATTTATTGTGTTAACTCCTCTTCTCTCTTTTTCTGCACTGCCTACTGTACTAGTATGTTTCCCCCAAGGGGGATGAATAAAGCCCTACTCTACTCTACTCTACTCTACTCTTTAGGGCTTTTCTAACTTAATCCTTTCTAATCTGATCTACCTTCTTCATAATAGTTTCTGGCTCCTCATTCCTATGTTCCCTTTCATTTTCCACATTCAACAGCTCCTCAAAGTACTCCTTCCATCTTTTCAGCACACTTTCCTCACTTGTGATTACGTTCCCATCTCTATCCTTAATCAACCTCACCTGCTGCACATCCTTACCAGCCTGATTTCTCTGTCTCGCCAATCTATACAATTCATTTTCTCCTTCCTTTGTGTCCAAACTCTCATACAACTCCTCATATGTCTTTTGTTTGGCCTTAGCCACTTCCCTCTTTATCTCCCTTGTCCTCTCTTTGTACTCTAGTCTGTTCTCTTCTGTTCTCTCACTGTTCCATCTCTTCTTCGCTAATCTGTTTCTCTGCACACTCTTCTGGACCTCATCATTCCACCACCAGGTCTCTTTGTCTTCCTTTATCTGCCCAGAGGACATACCTAGCACCTTCCTACCTGTCTCCCTAATCACTGCAGCTGTAGTCTCCCAATCATCTGGGAATTCCTCAACACAGCCCAGATCTGCCCTTATTTCCTTCCTGAAGTCTTCACAACATTTCTCTTTCCTTAGTTTCCACCATTTGATCTTCTGTTCTGTATTCCCTCTTTTCTTTTTTTTCACCTCCACCGTTATCTTGCACACTACCATCCAATGTTGTTTGGCTACACTCTTGCCTGCCACCATCTTACGGTCTCTAATCTTCTTTGAATTACCTCTTCTACATAGAATATAATCTATCTGTGTGGACCTGCCTCCAGTCCTTCTCTCAAGTTTCTCTCCCTAACACCAAACCTACCCATCACTTCCTCATCACCTCTGTTCCCTTCCCCTACATGACCATTAAAGTCTGCTCCAATCACCACTCTCTCCCCTGGGGATGCTCTCTATCACCCAATCCAGCTCCTTCCAGAACTTCTCCTTTTCTCCCAACTCACAGCCCACCTGTGGGGCATAACCACTGACAACATTCATCAACACTCCTTCTATTTCTACCTTCATACATACAGTATCAACCTGTCTGACTCTCGTTTCTACTCCACCACATTTCTCTCATAGTCCTCTTTTAGGATCACCCCTACTCCATTTCTCTTCCCATCCAAACCATGATAAAACAGTTTGTAGTCTCTTCCAATGTTTCTAGCCTTGCTGCCCTTCCACCTGGTCGCCTGCACACACAAAATGTCTACTCTTCTTCTCTCCATCATATCAGCGAGTTCTCTACTCTTCCCTGTAATTGTACCTACATTCAGAGTTCCAAACTTCAGACCAACACTTCTATTCTTCATCTTTTCTCTTTTTCTCCTAACCAAACGCCCTCCTCTTTCTTCTCTGTCTTTGACCAACAGTAGTCCAATTTCCATCAGTGCCCTGTAGGTCAACAGCACTGTTGGCGGTCATTTTTGACCTGGGCCCCGACCGATCCGGTATGGAAAACGTTTTAATTCGCATTCTTTGATTTGGCAAAGGTTTTACACCGGATGCCCTTCCTGATGCAACCCTCACCATTTATCCGGGCTTGGGACCGGCACTATAAAACACTGATTCGTGTACCCTAGTGGCTGGTTTCTGTGTCTGCTGGTTGGTTGCCATCTGGCAATCTGACTTCCATATCTACATTTGCAGCAACTTATTTTAAAGATAGAAAACATTAGAACATATACTCATGTATACTCATGTTTTTAAATTGTTTACAGGTATAGAAAAGGGTGGGCTTTTTAAAATTTGCGATCTAAAAACCATCCATCCATTTTCATCCGCTTATCCGTTGCGGGGGCAGCAGTCGCCACCCAAATCACATTGCACCGTATCAACCCCCCTAAACCTTCCTGCGGGTGGTGAGTCCACTGGAAGGTATCAACCGCCCTAACCAGGATTCGAACTTGCCCAGGAGGTGAACCCTGGGGTTCCACACCAATGACAGAGCCTCTGGGCCAAAGTGCCACAAATTGACTAATATTGAAAACAATAATTCTTCTACCATCACCTTGTACTCATAGAGCAAGTACCAAACAGAAAAAATATTGCAGATTAAATAAATAAAGCCAAAAGATGCACGTGTTTAATGTTTTATTTTAACTGCAGCAGTGGAAATCTGCATTTCATACAAATACATTTACAATTTTAAATTCTAACTTGTGAACATTTGCATTATGAAAATATACAGCCTGCATGCTGTTAATACTCGGGAGCAGCAGTAACCAAATGTGATCAGTGATGTGGATCCAGCAAGAATCACAAAACAAAACACCGCATGTGAAGGAATAACAAACAGCACAGAGGCAACACCAGTGCATCACAAAATGAAAAAAAAAAAGTCTGCACGTGTTCACTCATGCTGACAAGAATTAAATTTACAACCACTAAACTTTGGACTTAATTTACCGGACTACTGTCTGTAACCTGAAGCTTTCAGCAATAAGTGCACACAGCTGAGTGCAAATGTCTAGCCTCCTTAAAATTATTTTCCAAACATTACTGGTTTATCTGGAAAGCTTTCATTCTTTCCATTTCGACACTAAAAATATTTTATGAATCTAAGAAAATACCTTTTTTCCCCTTTTGAATATAGTATAATGTCACTTTTCTAAATCACTTTTTGTCTTGAAACTGTGAGTCAAATGTCAAAACATTCTAATTTAGGCACCAGGTTTCTTCAGAGCCCCAACATACATGCACCCACAACATGTATGACTTTCACACTCACACACACTCGGGCATGCACACAGACATCCCTGCTCTGCAAAAATAATATATTTTTATAGTTTTCTTTCTCTTCTGATCTGTGTTGTGGCAGTGCTATTTTGTCCTGAGGACTAACTACTGTCTCTCGTTACCATGTAATGAGAGCACTCTGTATTTCCTGTCACTCCTTAACCTGTGGAAGAAAAAGAGCTGAATCCTCTTTCAGTGACCACTATAACGCTTGTATCAACACGAAGCTGTGAGTCACTTACAAGGAGAAAAGCTACAGATATAATATAATCTAGGGCCTCTTTTTATCTCATCTTGTGTCTCCCAGACACTATTAACTTCTTTGTCTGTCTGTGTCTCCCTCAACACAGCCAGTGTAAATACAAATGAAAAGCATGTCCTGTGGAGAGCACCAGCTCCACATATTACAAACAGAAGGTTTTTCCCCACTATCCCTGAACACCCCCAACACTAGTAGTACAGTACACTCGTATTCATAGTGTCATTTAGGGGACTCACATTCATCACCATCAAGCTTCTCAAAATACAGACTTCTTGTCATCTTTTCAACATCAACATTTTACTACAGTCTCCTTTCGTGTCATCCTGTGTCTTATTCCTGTCTTTTATGAATAAAAAGGCAAAAAAATGGAACGCAGCAGACACATCATTGATTTAGGTCATTGAAGTGACGACTACCCGCTTTCCCCTTTTCAGAAAATAAAGCTTACTCGGGGAGGTGAAAGAAGGAGAAACTAGGTTTTGGTCCATAACACGACTGCTTTCAGTTCTTTAAGTTTATGCAACTCATGCTTCAGGGGTTCCAGACTGCATTGAGAGTCTCCACTCTCAATGCGCACCTTCTGCGCTGGGGTGGTGTCTTGCTCTGCTATGATCATGATGGTGTTCTCATCCACAAGCTCGCAGGTGGAGTTGGAAAAGGCAGAGAGGGGCAACGTGATCCTCTGCATCTCCCGCTCATGTACTCTCTGGTCATGCTGCTTCCTCAGGTCCCTCCCCCTTAAAACAAAGGATGACAATCTTTGAGCTAGCGTTCAAAATTGAGCCATTTAAAACATCCATCCATCCATCAATTTTCATCCGCTTATCCGTCATTGGGTCGTGGGAGCAGCAGTCTCCACGACCGCCACCCAAATCACATTGCACCGTACCAACCCCCCTAAACCTTTCTGCGGGTGGTGAGTCCACTGGAAGGTACCAACTGCCCTAACCGGGATTTAATCTTGCCCAGGAGGTGAACCCTGGAGTTCCACACCAATGACAGAGACATTGCCTCTGGGCCAAAGCGCCACCCATTTAAAACAATTTTAGTAAATATTTGTTTTACATTTTTGTAAAAAATAAAGCAATGTGATCTTGAGTTCTTCGATTAGATGCAGCTGTACTGTTTTAAAGGTAGGATACGTAGGAAATTATGAGAAGAAAATATAAAGCTATAAAAATGGAAGCGCCATGGTATTTAAATGGACCCATGGCGTGTGCAACACAACCCTTTGCGGGTGTATTGTCTTTTTGTTTTTGGACATTCATCCAAAAATGTGTTTAGCATTCATGACATTTTAAAGGTTATATTACAAATCTATATTTGCAAAGTATAACTAACGTCAAACTTCACTTTATCTTTTTTCCTTTTTAAATTAAAATCTCTTCCTTTAATTAATCGATATTCCATTTTGTTTTTGTTCAGTAGGTGACAATCGTCATTTATGTTGTTCTGTTTTTAGTTTGTCACCCAGAGAAAAAAAGAAAAAAAAAGAAAACGATATCCAGATGATACTCTATATATGCGTAAGAAAGTCTCTGAATCTGTTGGAGAGTTTATCTCCTCAAAGGCTACAGTGATGCGAAGCAGTGTGAGGCCACTTTCTACTGATCTGTGGCCAAAACAGACTCCTGAAAACACCTCCTTATACCAGTCTGCTGCATGGAGTGATGACAGTTTATATATATATATATAAACCGTATATTTTACATGGTGCAGGTTACACTGGCAACAGGTCTAGTCTGTCATTACAATGTGTATTTAACAGTCACTATATTGGGAACACCTGTGTTACTGTACTTTACTGCAAATACAGTCCCCTCCAAAAGTATTGGAACGGCAAGGGCAATTCCTTTGTTTTTGTTGTATACTGAAGACATTTGGGTTTCAGATCAAAAGATGAATATGAGACAAAAGTTCAGAATTCCAGCTTTTATTTCATGGTATTGACATCCAGGT
>NC_024327.1:14482555-14482915 GCF_000523025.1 Cynoglossus semilaevis | reverse complement strand
AAGAAGACTTAGAGAGAAGAATTATAGAGGCCATACCACAAGGTGCAAACCACTCATCAGCAAAAAGAATCAGAAGGCCAGATTGGATTTTGCAAAGAAGTACAGAGATCAGCCACAAACATTTTGGAACAAAGTTTTATGGACTGATGAAACCAAGATTAACCTCTACCAAAGTGATGGAAAGGCCAAAGTATGGAGAAAGCAAGGATCTGCTTATGATCCAACAAGCTCATCGGTGAAACATGGTGGAGGTAATGTCATGGCTTGGGCTTGCATAGCTACTTCTGGAACGGGCTCACATGTCTTTATTGATGATGTAACTCATGATGGTAGCAGCAGAATGAATTTTGAAGTCTACCA
>NC_024327.1:14477656-14482533 GCF_000523025.1 Cynoglossus semilaevis | reverse complement strand
TTCATCAGGGGGAAAAAGTGGAAGGTCTTGGACTGGCCAAGTCAGTCACCAGACCTTAACCCAATAGAGCATGCGTTTTCCCTCCTGAAGAGGGGACTGAAGGGAGAAGCCCCCAGAAACAAACAAGAACTGAAAAAGGCCGCAGTAAAGGCCTGGAACAGCATTTCAAATGAAGAATGCAACAGCCTGGTGAAGTCAATGGGTCGCAGGCTCGATGCAGTTATTGCAAGTAAGGGTTACGCCACCAAATATTAAATGTTATTCACTTTAATTTATGTAAATAATGTCTGTTCCAATACTTTTGCTCACTTGAAATGTGGGTGGGTTCAAAGAAAAGGGGCTCAGTCCTGAGTTGTTTAATACACCTGGATGTCAATACCATGAAATAAAAGCTGGAATTCTGAACTTTTGTCTCATATTCATCTTTTGATCTGAAACCCAAATGTCTTCAGTCACAACAGTCACAACAAAAACAAAGGAATTGCCCTTGCCGTTCCAATACTTTTGGAGGGGACTGTATGTAGTGAATGGCAACAATCCAAAGCTTTTAGCTTCTGAGCCACTGTCAGAAAACCTGTCGAGGCTCAAATCCAGGAAAAGCAATTCAAGTTGTTTCTCCAATGGAAGAGAATCAACAAGAAAATATCCAATCAGCTGATAACCACAGAACCAAAAATACTTCTTACAAGCAGAAAGTTCCTCATCAACATTTGTCAATAGATAATTGCAAAAACAAAGCCTGGTCTAAGGGGCCTCAATTTATGGGTCAGGGTCCATCGTATTAATGGTCTATTCTAAAATCAATAGGTAAAAAAAAATCTTAAAAACATTGCTACCAAAATCTACCTTATAAAATGGCCACTTGGCATGTACCGGTATTGTAATAGTCCATCCATCCATCCATTTTCAGCCGCTTATCCGTTACCGGGTCGCGGGGTCAGCAGTCGCCACCCAAATCACATTGCACCATACCAACCCCCCAAACCTTCCTGCGGGTGGTGAGTCCACTGGAAGGTAACAACTGCCCTAACTGGGATTCAAACTTGCCCAGAATTACAATGGGGGTTCCACACCAATGACAGAGACATTGCCTCTGGGCCAAAGCGCCACGGTATTGTAATAGTTCAACTGAAAAGCTGTTAATGAACTGAATGATTTATATCTGTGGTTGGAAATGTCCTGGAGATGGTTTCTGGAGATGGCATTATTTTATCAGTGCTTCTTGTCCACAAACAGCACACAAACAGGACAAAAGTGACTGATGTTGCTCTGTGGTTAACACTTCCCACAGAATCGGGTCGAGGAACAGCACATGTACAGTGTCACATTACTGAGAGTGATGCCAGTCTGCTGAGGCCAGGTATAAATGCCGTGATATGACGTACTGCTGCACCCGCTTATTTATTATCACCTCCCAAAATAGAAATAAAAATGGAGAAGACGGCTAATCAAAAGTGACAGCGTAGCCCAGATTTATGAGATCCTGTTTCACAACACCAGCCTCAAGGGTTTTTATCAATGCAACTGTTCCTCCACCTCACATTCTTCTTGTTTTGAGAGTTAGAAATCCAAATGCACCTAAAATAGAACATATGCCCTATATTTGTTGCCACGTTCCTCCGTTCATTCTGCTGTGACTGCTCTTAAAAGCTTTAAAATGGCAGTAAAACAACCAAGTGGAAAAACATCAGCATTGTTGTAGACTCTACAGACATCAGCTGTTGTTTATACTCTACAATGTAGAGTATGAACAACAGCTGATGTCTGGAACTCAAGAGACTCTAAATGTCCGTGCTATTGTGTGATTTAAATAAACACACTGGCAACTGTTCTACTCGCTGCGGGCTGCATTAGTCAGTGGGAACAGAGATGAGTTATTCTGCAGCGCTGCATGTGAGCTTTGCATTGTAAATACAGCACATACAGCAGACAGAATGAGCTAAATGTGTGATTAGGAAGATGAATCACATTCAGAGGATATTTATGGTGTTTTAGTCACTGACCTCTTGTAGAAGTAGCCCAGTGTGATGCCAACTCCAAGAATGATGATGACCGCCATTATGAGTATGCCAAACACATAGCCTGAATAAAATTTAAAAAAAAAGTTTGTTAAGAATATTAATGCAAATCCTTAGTCAACTCTTACAGGACGGGGAAGTTATTGTACTACTGACAGTAGCCGCTGGCAATTCCTGCAGAATTGCAACATACCCAGTGTGCCAAGGTCCTTTTTCTTTTTGGATCCTGTTTGCACTCGTTGGCTGATTCCCACCACAGGCCGCAATGCAGCAACCTCTCCCTGAGACCCTCCTAACTGGGCTGGTTGGAAACTCTCTGTCAAAGGACCGGCTACTGATGGATTGAGGGCTTCGGCTTCTGCAGGCACAGCAGAGGCTTTTTCCAAAAAAGTAAATAAACACAGCCAGGATGAGAAACCCTTACGTAAAGGTCACTTATATGTATATATTTTTTTTTAACTCTTTAGATCAAGTTCTATTCAGGTAAGAAAAGGTAAGAAAAATCTTTAAGATTTGCAACAAACAGCAAGAATTCAGCAAGATAACAGACACAAAACAACGGTAAACTTGTGTAGTAAACACAGAGTTTCTAACATGTGCATAGGACAAAACTGCTATGAATGCGTGATCTCATCATATCAAAATGGAAACAACTCTCAGCAATTTGGTAAATGTCATTTCTAAGGACCAACTACACAGCAGGTTCCTAATGTAGTGGCCAGAGAGGGTGTATTATGACCAGACTTGGTGTAATATTTCACCAGTCTACTAATACTACAATCATCATATTACAAAGTTTTCATGACCATAATACACCACAGGGACAGAAATGACTGGTCTTATCCTGAAATAAAATATATTTGGAAATACACATCTGTGCAGTACATTTAAGCACCAGCACAGAATGTGGGGGCAGTAAATGAACCACAATTAATCTTCGTTCAAACTTCACAAGAAGTGCATTATTTAAACAGCATGGACTGACAGAGAGGCAGCAGCCACAGGATAAAAGCCATGACGCTGCTTGTTCAGTCACGGTACCGTAAATCAGTTGAGGTCAGTTCAAGTCTGGTTGAATGTTTGTATTCAGATGACTTTTTTTTACAGAGACAGGATGGTTCACTGCATTCTTTAACTTTTTTTTCTCACTTCCTTTATACAGGTTGTTGTTCACACAACTGCTGGTGTTAGCTGACATTATAACATCCAGCAGCCAATCATCGCTGTCTCTATGGGGAAGACTGCTGCTCTTTGCCAATGAGCTCTTCAGGGTGTGGTCAACATCTTTTCAGAGAGCCAACTTTCTGACATGTGACTGCAGGGTTTTGTTGTTGTCAGACTTGCGGTGGTTTAAAGAGAAAAACTCACGTCTGAGTAAACAAGACGTCCCTGAGACATTTAACTCAGCAAAGAATAGGATTCTTAAATGAAATTTTCAGTTGTTTTTTTCTTGTTGCCTCGTACAAAGTTTAAGTGTGGTCAAAACAATGAGGAAAGATGCTTTAAACTTTTTAATTGGACTGTTTAAAGTTGAAACTTGGCAGCATTCTGTCATCTGTCCCTATTTGTGCAAGTTTAATTAGGTCATTTGAATGCCTATGAAAGTATAAACCACTTCTGTACTCATGAAAAAACAGACTATTTCAGCATCCACAAACAAGGTCTGAAAACAGGACCAAATCCGATTATTATTCTCTCCATAATTTAGAATAGAATAGTCTTAATTGACATTGTAACACGGGGGTACAACAAAAGTGAGGAGCAGGGGTGCCCAACATGTAGGTTGTGACCTGCCAGTAGCCCAACTTATAATGTAGGGGTGTCAAATTAACGCGTTAATTGCTATTAATTAATTACAGACACATTTAGCGCAATATGTTTTTTAATTGCGTTAGGCCGATAAACATAGTGGAAGACGACTGGTTAACAGGTGTTGCGAACCGCAATGACCCATCATACAAGCCACCATGCAGGACTAGTGGCGACCAAAATCAGCAAGATGTCACGTGCGGGTATCGTAGGAAGCATTGCAGGAAGCAGGCAGGACCAAAATGCAGTACTGGTGAGACTCTTTCTGGTGCAGGGCAAGGCCAAAACAACAAAAAAACTCACTTCTTCACAAGACCAGGAACAAGGCATAAACAAGACAAGGAATAAACTACTAAGTACAAACTAAGAACTCGAAGGACACACTAAGCTGAGCACAGGAACAGATACAATGATCCAACACAATCACAATGATCCAACCACGACAGAGTGAGGGAGAGGGGTATAAATACACAGGGAGCACCAGGTGTCAAGTGAAGCTAATTACCAACAGGCGAGTGTGATCCCACAGATAACCCCACAAAGACAACAGGAAAAGAAAACAGACAGACATGACAGTACCCCCCTCCTAATGGACGTCCCCCGGACGTCCAAAAGCCTACCACCAACCCTCTGGGTTGGGTGGGAGGGATACCAAAACAGATAAACTGAAACAAGGCCTATTCAAAAACATAAAAACAAAAATAGGCACAAGGGGAGAAACGGAAGAAGAGGGAAAAAAAAGAATTTCCAGGCCCAAGTAACCTTATACTTGGCCTGGCCCTTTTTTGTACCTTGGTCTGGGGAACTTGTGTCTCTGGTAAGGAGTCTCTTCCCTAGACCAAGGCATACCAATAGTCACAAAGTCTCCCCCAGCCGGACCAAGAACTGCTGAGGGAGCATCAGTCACTGAAACAGAAACCTCCAAGGGTGCAACGTCCCCAAGCACCCTCGGAACCACTGGAGATGTAACCACCGTCGTCCTCCGAACCACGGGGGGTGTGGCCACCGTTGCCTCCGGAACCACTGGGGGTGTGACCACCCTCGTCCCCC
>NC_024327.1:14474873-14477235 GCF_000523025.1 Cynoglossus semilaevis | reverse complement strand
GGAGGGTGGGAAAAACAGGTCCCACTGATGGAGAGGCTGCTGCAGGGAACGCTAAGCCGTGGTCAGGTTGCAGAGCGCTCAGCTGTGCCTTCACTCTCTCCCATTCTCGCTGCGTGGCACCGAAATCCCCAGTACGCTGGGTCCAGTCTTGGTTGGATCATTCTGTCACGTGCGGGCATCGCAGGAAGCATTGCAGGAAGCAGGCAGGACCCAAATGCAGTACTGGTGAGACTCTTTCTGGTGCAGGTAGTTTTATTTTCAAAGTGCAAGGTCAAAACAACAAAAAAAATCACTTCTTCACAAGACCAGGAACAAGGCATAAACCAGACAAGGAATAAACTACTAAGTACAAACTAAGAACTCGAAGGACACACTAAGCTGAGCACAGGAACAGATACAATGATCCAACACAATCACAATGATCCAACCACTACAGAATGAGGGAGAGGGGTATAAATACACAGGGAGCACCAGGTGTCAAGTGAAGCTAATTACCAACAGGCGAGTGTGATCCCGTGGATAACCCCACAAAGACAACAGGAAAAGAAAACAGACAGACATGACACAAGATGTACGATGGCGAAAAGAAAACCAAACTTGAGAAAAGAACAGCAATAATCCCTCCGTGGTGGACGTAACTAAAAGGTTGCAGGCAGCACTTGAGACCAGTCTCAACTACAGTGGAATAAAATGGCTACGACTACATCTGTTCAAGTCTGTTAAAAACAATAAATTACTTTATAAAGCCATTTTTTTGTTATATATCAATCTTTTGATCTGCCTCAATAATGTAATGAATTTAAATGAAAATTCCTCAAGTTGAGGGCTTTTCTCAGCAATCTTTAAATGAGATTAAAAAGTAGATTAATTAGAGCAATAATTAGAGATAATAATCACTCAATTTTTTAAATCTGTTGACAGCACAATGTATTTATAAAATATATTCAGTTTATATTTTATATTCAGGGGCAGTGGTGGCTTAGTGATTAAGGAAGCAGACTTGACTGGAAGGTTTCAGGTTCAAGTCCACCAGCTGCCAAGTTAACACTGTGCTCTGAGCATGACACTGCTCCCTGGGTGCTTAAAGCTCCCCACTGTTCACTTTGGTGATGGGTTAAAAGCAGAGGTCACATTTTGTGGTGTGCTGTGTCACAATGACAAGTAGTTCACTTTCCACTTTCCTTTATATGATTAAATATAAATTTAACATTTTTAATGTATGGAAAATAGCCTGCTCATTTTAAGAGTAGCTCCCAATTCCAAAAAAGGTGATCCAAAATGTACAGACTCAAATGTTTTCACCTGGTTTGCTTTGTATTAACAACAGAGAAAAGTCACAGCTTGTTGTTTTTTTTCCACAGTCACCAACCTTTACACGCTTGAATGTCTAGAATGTCAGAACTGTCTATGGACCACATCACCCGGGTCAGTAATGTAACATGTAGCACCAGGGCCTCCGAGATGAATCTGGATTTCTGCAGTAATTGTGATCTCCAACACCTACGGGAGGAACGGGAGTGAAAAACATCACGGAATAGGAATTTTTGACCATTCTTCCAAAAGTGCATTGGTGAGGTCACACACTGATGTTGGTCGAGAAGGCCTGGCTCTCAGTCTCCGCTCTAATTCATCCCAAAGGTGTTCTATCGGGTTCAGGTCAGGACTCTGTGCAGGCCAGTCAAGTTCATCCACACCAGACTCTGTCATCCATGTCTTTATGGACCTTGCTTTGTGCACTGGTGCACAGTCATGTTGGAAGAGGAAGGGGCCCGCTCCAAACTGTTCCCACAAGGTTGGGAGCATGGAATTGTCCAAAATGTTTTGGTATCCTGAAGCATTCAAAGTTCCTTTCACTGGAACTAAGGGGCCAAGCCCAGCTCCTGAAAAACAACCCCACACCATAATTCCTCCTCCACCAAATTTCACAGTCGGCACAATGCAGTCTGAAATGTACCGTTCTCCTGGCAACCTCCAAACCCAGACTCGTCCATCAGATTGCCAGATGGAAAAGCGTGATTCATCACTCCAGAGAACGCGTCTCCACTGCTCTAGAGGCCAGTGGCGGCGTGCTTTACACCATTGCATCCGACACTTTGCATTGCACTTGGTGATGTGTGGCTTGGCTGCAGCTGCTCGGCCATGGAAACCCATTCCATGAAGCTCTCTGCGTACTGTACTTGGGCTAATCTGAAGGTCACATGAAGTTTGTAGCTCTGTAGCAATTAACAGCGCAGAAAGTCGGCGACCTCTTTGCACTAGGGGCTTCAGCATCCGCTGACCCCTCTCCGTCACTTTACGTGGCCTACCACTTCGTGGCTGAGTTGCTGTTGTTCCCAAACGCTTCCATTTTGTTATAATAGAG
>NC_024327.1:14467821-14474537 GCF_000523025.1 Cynoglossus semilaevis | reverse complement strand
CTGGTCCAGACCAGACAGGTCAGACCCAAGGAGGAGTTCTGTTTTTCTCCTTTGTACTCCACACCTCTGGATATAATACAGTCTAAAATAAGAGGAGCAACACATGGACTGGGTGGTGAGAGAAGAGCAAAGAAAAATAGTATCTGTGGTTTTCAGTTTGAGTTTTTAAATAAATATTTGGTAGAAAAAAACAAATTAACAAAATACAAATAAATGTGTTCATAGTTTATAGAAGTATGCAACATATATAATCATGTTTTAAAAAGATCATAAGAGATGTGCTAAAACATATAACCAGCTTGAACATAAAATGCTGCTTAAAGCTAGAACTGAAAACATGCAGATGTAGAGAAGGAGCTGCGAGGTTGAGATAAAACCAAGGTTTGTTGTGAAAAGAGGAGTACTTGGTGTGATGGGAAACAGAAACTTTTAGAATACAATTTGACAATGGCTGGGTTCATAGTTAGAACACAAGGTCACAACAACAGCACCTGGGTGCGATAAGAACAGGATGAGAAACCAACGGTGTAGATGCAGTTGCCAAAAAAAATGTATGTGCGTGTGTAGAACAAATGAAGTCTGTATCGCTTGATATGTACCACCTGGATGTGTGTGTCAATAAAACGAGCCTGAGTTTGTGGAGAGAGCAGAATTCAGCAGTCGATCCCCTGACTCGCCGCTGGATCCTCCCTGTGCACAGGCGAACTCGAGCAACGACTTTTGTCTTTTCTTTATACTTTGTGAAAGTTCTTGATCAACGAATCCGGGGTGGTAAAACCTTACCACGACAAAAACTATTTTTTTCTTACCTTGTTCGTTTCCACTGCTGCTTTCCACCATGGCCACAGCACACAGGAAAACAGCGTGCAGAGACAGAAACATTGTGCAGAGCTGTGAGGCTGAAGTCACCCACGACATGCTGCTCGGTGTTAGGAGTCAAAGACTGACGGTATAATCTGAACGGAGATTCAGTGGTTGAGGAGCCTGTGCTTAGAGTAAATCAGCCACACTGCTCTCTCCCTGCAGTCGCAGCCCCTTGTTTTTGTCAGAGGAGCTTAGTTTTCTTGGTAAACAGTAGTGGTGTGCGATACTGCATATTTTGGTATCGATCTGATCTACTGCCACTATCGCCGATACCGATACGATACTTTTAAATAAAGGTAGATGCGTCATTGAATTGCTAAATCTTAATTAATTTTCATGACCTTAAGTGTTTTTTGTGATGTTTCCTTTTTTATTATTAAATAGTCAAAACCCAGGACAAAAGTAGGACACAGTTTATAATTAAATAGAAAAATATCAAACTTTTTTCTCTCCTCGTCTCTCCGTTTTTGTAGCTCCATGTTTATGGCTATGGATATGTTTATGTGAATTGGTAGTGTTTCCACTATACCTGACTAGCATTTTACAAATCCCACATTTTGCTGTTGTCTCGTTTTCGACTTGAAAATACAGCCACACGGCGCTCCTCTTCCTCTCTGCCATTCTTCTGTTGTATTTTCTCTGTGCTTGTGTTGATGAACCTGAGCCGGCAACTTGCTTGTTTGTTTGCTTTGCGCGTCACGTGACTCTCGTGACAGCGCAACATATAAACACAAGAGGGGGGGGGGGGCAAAGTGTGCCTGCTCTGCGCTGACACAGCAGCGGCGAGTCCGGGGACCTGGCTAATTCCTCTTGTCGGTGTTCTGGAGTTTTTTTGCTACCTATAGTTTTTTCCTACCCGAGTTAACTGCGCATGTGTACATCGGCCAATTTGCCGCTGCAGACAAGCCATAGTTTTCTGCTACCCGACCATTAACCAAGGTTAGTTTGTTGTTTGTTTGAGATCGTGTCTGAATGCAGTTTGAATAGCTACTGCATTACTGCGAATTATCGTCATTTTCATATAGTCATAAAACTTGCTCATGTAGCCTCCGAATTTTCCAGCTCTTTTAAAACAGTTCCTTACTAAATTCGCGTAATTTTCATAGTCATAAAACTTGCTCATGTTGCCTGCGAACTTATGTGTATTTCGCATAATTCGAATGTCTAATAGCGCTGTGATTTTTCAGCTGTTTTAAAACAGTACCTTACTAAATTAGCGCAGGGTTTACAGTATTGCATAAGCTCGTTTACAATTCTGACATTGGCCTACAGACTTGGATGGAAGTGTATGGGCCCCTGACATTTTTCCATGAAAATAAGCATTTCTTCTATTGAGTTATTGAACGTTACTCGTTTTGGTAGGTATATATTCAGTTTATTTTCTGTGTGCATTGGAAAAAAAAAAAAAAACGAAAAAAAGGCGAATTTGACATAATTTTCTAACCATTTTATGAATTTTGTGTGAAATTATATCAGAGTTGCCTTTTTCTCTGCGAGAAATACTTAATTTAATAGAAAAAAGTCAGGTGTTGATCATAAGGTAGGAAAAAACTTCACCGTCAGCATCAGTGTCATTTTACATCATACGTTATATGAGCTCTGTGGCATGAAATGGAGCTCATCTCTAAATCTGCACCAGTTCACCTTTCAAATTGCATAACTACAGTTACAGTGTACCAGGAACTGGATTTTATTTATAGTAAGTGATCAAATTCAGAGCTGGAACCACTTTAAGTTCAGCAGCTGTGCATTTGCACGACCGCAAATGCTCAGTCACAGGTCTAAAATTAACTGAATGAAGTGTGGAGTCAGGTGGTGCTGAGGATTATCTTCCACAACCTTGAATGGGCAAATCCTTAACCCATGCACCATATCTGTGCACCGATAGAGTCAGTTGCTAAAGAACATGCAATGGTCACGGTAATCAGAGTCACCATTATCAACGCCTCAAGTGCTTTGCACCACCTTCAACCTTTGGACTCTGAGTTTTTTTGTGTGCTGATAAAGCTAAATGTATTTGTAGCACTGCAGCCTTTCGTGGTTGTAACTTTTTGTACACAAAACCAAACATTGCAGTAAGGAGGCCTAAACAGAATGTACAGACTTAATATTATTAAAGTGGAAAACTACTACTAACATCTTTTACTATACTGGGCTTTCCCACACCCAGGTCTTTCTAATGAGCAGCATCTTGGTCACAGTTAATCCGCGAATCATTCATTCAGTTGGTGGGCAGCAGCAGTGGGCCACTTGTTTAGGTTAAGGACACCAGTGTTTGAATCCAAACATTTATTTTGTGTAAAAATAAGTAATGTTTCAATGTATTTGTACAGACAGAAGGAGAAAACCTGAACATATTTTTTCCTGCATCATCACATGAGGACGATTGTTACCATTAATGATCCAAAAGAAGTGAATGGTGGTGTGTTCATACAGCAGTTTTAGTCCAGCCCAGTTTGTGCTACGTCACCAGGATTTCCCATCCAGTTCACCTGGATTAAAAAAAGATTACTCCAAGTCCAACAGCTATGGTGTTACGATTAGGTCCATGTCAATAGAGTAAGAGTCCAAGTCAGTTTCTAGGACAGCAGTCAGAACAAATTAATCGACAGAGTTTTTTTCATTACTGTGAAATTGAATAATGCTTCATTGCTCAAAATGGATTTGTCATCTTGTTTTCTGAAACAAATATTTTGGATCAAGGGATGCCAGTATAAACATTGAATTCAGACATCTCGACTTTACGTTTTAAGCAGTTAACTAACTAACTGCTTAAAAAATAATATTTTAAGACAACGATATCTATGAATTATAGTGTTTTACATTGATCAACACAATTTTTTATCACAAGAAAATTGACATAAATATATAATTGCTTTTGGTTTTGTGATCAGAGAACAACCTGGGTAAAACAGTACCAAAGATTTCCCCTCAGTAGAACTTGATCTTTTAAAGCTGTATCTCAGGGGGCAGGAGTCAAAGTATGTGAATGTGATTGGATCTTTTCCAGCCAATTGGGAAAGGTCAAGTTTGAAGAAACCCAGTTCCTGGGAGCGTGACTAAATCTAAGTCAACCTTGTGTTTTCCCACGGATGAGAAACAGTTATGCAACGCTCGGTTCAACCCTTCAGGCAAACTGATTAATGCCAACACTGTGTTGTTATGATGACAATATTTTGCCGTTAGCTCTATCATAAACATAACGCAACTGCGGATAATATCAAGTGCACATCAGTGTAGCTGCAGCCAGCAGTTGTTTACAACACTGATTTAAAGAAGAAGAAGCTTTATTGTCATTGTACAGGATACAATAAAATTTAAGTCCTGCAACAGTCTCTTCACAGCCATGGGGAAGAAGCTGTTCCTCATCCAGTTGGTGCAGGCTTTCAGAACTCTGAGTCTGCCAGACGGGAGGCTGGAGAATAGAGTGTGTCCTGGGTGAGCGGGATCATCTCTGATCTTTTTGGCCCTTTGGAGGAGACGGTTGGAATGGATCTCCTCCAGGCGTGGGAGCGGGGAGCCAATGATCTGCTGCAGTTGTTTCTTCTCGTGTGTAGTGCAGCTGGTATACCACACCGTGCATCCGTAGGTCAGGACACTATCTGTTGTGCAGCGGTAGAAGTTTTTAAGCGGAGGTGAGGGGGGTTTGTTCCTCCTCAGCGTTCTCAGGAAGAAGAGACGCTGCTGGGCCTATTTAATAATGTGGGTGGTGTTCACAGTCCAGCCCAGGTCTTCTGAGATGTGCAGGCAGAGAAACTTGAAAGTTTTGACCCGCTCCACTTCTTCCCCGTTGATACTCAGGCCCGAGTGCAGCGTGGTCCTTGTTTTTCTGAAGTCAATGATGATTTCCTTTGTCTTCTTGGTGTTGAGATTGAGGTGGTTGTCGCTGCACCAGGCCGCCAATGCTTGGACCTCCTCCCTGTATGGTGTCTCGTCATCATTGCTGATCAGTCCAACAATGGTTGTGTCATCAGCAAATTTGATGAGGGTGTTGGATCCATGGGTGGCAACGCAGTCGTGGGTGTACAATGAGTACAAGACTGGACTGAGGACACAGCCTTGGGGAACACCAGTGTTGAGGATGATGGTGGAGGATGTGGAGGTGCCCATCCTGACATGCTGGGGTTTGTTAGTCAGGAAGTCCTTTATCCACAGACAGATGGAGGTTCTAAGCTGCAGTGTTTTCAGTTTGTTGATCAGTCAGCTGGGGCTTATGCAATTAAATGCCAAGCTGAAGTCAACAAACAGCATCCTGAGGTATGTCCTGTGGTTCTCAATGTGGCTGAAGGCGGAATGGAGGGCGATGGAGATGGCGTCATCTGTGGAGCTGTTGGACCTGTAGGCGAACTGATGTTGGTCAAAGCCAGGTGGGATGTGGGCCTTGACATGCTACAACACCAGTCTCTCCATACATTTCATGATTACCGGTGTCAAAGCCACAGGCTGGTAGTCATTTAACCCTGTGATGGCAGTGGACTTGGGCACAGGGTTTATGGTGGTGGTTTTCAGGCAGATGGGGATTGTGGCATGCTGAAATGAGCAGTTGAAGATGGTGGTGAATACAGCAGCAAGCTATTGGGCACATGACTTCAGCACCCTCCCTGGTACTCCATCCAGTCCTGTTGCTTTGCTGGTGCTGATGCTTCGCAGGACCCGTAGTACCTGGTGTTGTTGGATGGTGGAGGGCTGGTCGTGCTCTGAAAGTGTCAGCTGTGTGTCCTCTGCCTGTCTGCTGTCCTCTTCAAAGCAGGAGAAAAGGGTGTTGGTCCAAGTGTCGGTGGAGGAGGGGGTGGAGTGGCATTGTCTGTTGTCTGTGATGTTCTGAATGCCTTTCCACATGGAGTGGTATTCCCTGAATTTGGCCTCTATCTGCTCTCTGTATTTTGTCTTAGCAGCCTTGATGCCTCTGTTCAGGTCCACTCTAGCCCTTCTGTAGACCTCCCTGTCTCTTGACCTCAGTGCTGAGTCCCTTGCCTGGAGTAGTCCTCTGATGTGGGTGTTGAACCAGTTAAAACCAGTTTTCAAAGGTATTTCAACCATTCTTCTGAACCTGTGTCTGATGATCCACTACCATGGACCTGAGTTTTAATCAGGACTTAAACCAAGGCTGTGTGTAAACCATTTAAGTTTTTTATTGTGTGGGTTGTGTTTGTCAAAAACACAACCCTGCTGTCAAGGCAAGAGTATCACATTTTCTAAGTGATTTTTTTTGTCTCCAGTGGAACTTCTTTTCTAGACCTACTTTATATGAAAAGTTATGCGCCAGAGAACTGAGGTCGAAATAAAAAGAAGACACATTGCCACCTACTGGAGCCTTGGTGAGTAACTTCGTCAAATCACCGTATTGTACTTAATGCAATAGGACATTTCATGTAGTTATTTCCTATGAAGAACATACAGTTAGGCCCAAAAGTATTTGGACAGTGACAAGTTTTGTTATTTTAGCTGTTAACGAAAACATATTCAGGATACAATTATATAATAAGTATCAGCTTAAAGTGCAGACTCTCAGCTGTAATTTGAGAGTATTCACATCCAAATTGGAGCAAGGGTTTAGGAATTACAGCTTTTTAATATGTAGCTGCCTCTTTTTCAAGGGACCAAAAGTAATTGGACAGTTGACTCTGAAGGCTGCAAAAAAACAAACAAACAAGGCTGCATGCACTCATTCCTCGTTAACCTGTCATCAACTAAGCAGTTAAAAGGTCTGGAGTTGATTCCAGGTGTGTTGTTTGCATTTTGAAGCTGTCCATGTGAACGCAAAACATGCGCTCAAAGGAGCTCTCGATGGAGGTGAAACAGACCATCCTGAGGCTGAAACAAAAGAAGAAATCCATCCAAGAGATATCAGA
>NC_024327.1:14462385-14465885 GCF_000523025.1 Cynoglossus semilaevis | reverse complement strand
CAATTTGATGAAGTGTGCGGCGTATGGTCTGAGTACTTACAGGCTGACCCCCCACCTCTTCAATCTCTGCAGCAATGCTGACAGCACTCCTGCGCCTATCTTTCTTAGATAGCATTTGGATGTGACGCTGTGCACGTTCACTCAGCTTCTTTGGACGTCCAACACGAGCCCTGTTGTGAGTGCATCCTGATTTTTTAAAACGCTGGAGGATCTTGGCCACTGTACTGCAGCTCAACTTCAGGGTGTTGGCAATCTTCTTGTAGCCTTGGCCAGCCTTATGTAGTGCCACAATTCTTTTTTTTAAGGTCCCCAGAGAGTTCCTTGCCATGGTGTGCCATCTTGGGAGTTTCAGTGACCAGTATGACAGAGTGTGAGAGCTGTACTACAAATTGAACACACCTGCTCCCTATTCACACCTGAGACCTAGTAAGAGTAACGAGTCACATGGTATTTTGGAGGGAAAATGACAAGCAGTGCTTTGTTTGGACATTTAGGGGTGTAGTGTCTTTAGGGTGTACTCACTTTTGTTGCCAGGGGTTTAGCTATTAATGGCTATATTTTGAGTTTTTTTGAAGGGAAAAATAAATTTACACTGCTATATAAGCTTTACACAGACTACTTTTCATTGTGTCAAAGCGATGTTTCTTCAGTGTTGTTCTATTATTATCTAATGAAATCTCTGCAGAAATGTGAAGGGTGTACTCACTTTTGTGACATACTGTATATTTTTGTTCAACCCCTTAAATTAAACCTTAAAGTCTGCACTTCAATTCTATTGTAGTTGTTTCATTTCAAACCCAATGTGGTGGCATGCAGAGCCCAAATCATGAAGATTGTGTCACTGTCCAAATACTTTTGGGCCTAACTGTACATACATACATACATTGACAGAATGTTCATGAAATATATTTTTATGTACTGTTTTCACTCAAAATACATTATTTTCATTTTCATTCATCAGGTAAAACATTGCAGTATAAAATATAAAAATACAAAACAAATAATAAATTAACACATTTAACTGAAATATGTTTTGGCTAGATCTACGAAACAGTCACACTGTGTACAAAAACAAAAACTACTAAACTCTAACATTTTGTATGAGATTTGCCAACGGTTTATATGTAAGTATTTAATTGGGAGGCATGAACATACCGTGTGAGGTAAGAATGATGCAGTCAACGTGGACATGCTGCTGTATTGTTTTTAGTTAGAGCTGTTTCTTCCTATTATTTTGAAAATATCTTGACTGCAGCACATATTGGGATCCTTGGCCGACGATGCACAGGGTTTGCACAGGCTGACTTGTTTTTAACCCATCACCAAAGTGAACAGTGGGCAGCTTTAAGTGCCCGGGGAGCAGTGTGTGGGGATGGTGCCTTACTCAGAGCACCTCAGTGGTAACTTGCCTTCCAGACCAAAGTCTGCTTCCTTAACCACTAAGCCACCACTGCCCAAATGTACCTTCAGCATGAAGATTGTGCTTTGGAGCAGCACAAAACCAAAAAAATAATATTCTACGGGGCTCTGTCTTTCCCCTTAAAATCTTCCTCCAGAGGTCAATCATTGCTTGTCTCGTCTTTTGTCCATTTCCTTAAGTATTCGAGCCACCAGAGCGGACCTCATGGCTGAATCCAAGCTGTTCTTTTTTGCGACACATTCCACCACCTTTTCAGGTTTATCATCCTGAACAAAGAGAAAAGCGACGGTGAGACAAAAGCAGCATAGCTTTCAGTGATGTGAGTTAGTCCACAAAGCTTCACTCTTCATCCGCAATTAAAATAAAACATGTTTTGTGGATAGGGACTAAGCAATAGGCAAGTGACCACAAGAACAGTGGCAATCACAAAGTACTGTCTCTACTACTGTCATGTGATCAAATAAAATAGGGTAGAACACAAAATCAGCTGTAACATCTGTTTAACTAACGCACAAATAAAAACCAACATCAACTACGGGGTTGTATATATACCTTGTGCACAAGAAATGATGTAATGGCTCCAGAATCCGCCTGATACTCAAGCCAAAATAGTTCTGTCCCCTGAGATTCTGTCTCTGTGCTTGATTCACTTTTGTTCGACTCCTCAGCTTCAGCACCGGCCCCTGGCTCTGATCCATCTGGTGAATGATAACACACATTTTTATTGTCTTTATCCAATTTAGTGGGTGCACTAAAACCATCTGAAAGATAGAAAATATGAAACTCATCAGACTAACGTCGTTGCCGTGGATGATACACTTGGATGTCAGGTCGACGTGGTCGTCTGGGGACTGTAGTGTGTCTCCGCCGCTGGAGCTCCTTAGCTTGCTTCACTTCTTTGTCATAGTCATCTCTGAAAGAAGACATTAACTTGTATTGAATTGGATCAAAAATACACAAATTTTGTTGTGTCCCAAACAATTCAGGCCAATTCGGGGCTTTACTTTAAATAATTTAAAAAAAAGACTTATTTGTAAAACTAAAAATATATCAAGGTTACAATTGCCTGGTAAATGTTGAGAACAGTGAAATGATGGAATGCTAAACTAAAAGAGTTTTATGGTTCTCTTGTGGAAATGATTTTTTACCCGACGTTGAATAATAACAACTAAAAGACTAAGCAGACGCATTTAAAAAATAAAATAAAATGTTGTGTATAAAAGCACACAATAGTGTTGGGAATAGGGTAATGACTTTGTCATTACAGTTTGGTGCAAAATGTGGTTGTTTTTACAAAATAATGGATATACATTGTTTCAATAAGCAATTGTTTTATAATTAAGCTCTGAACATCATGGCAGATTGTTATCAACGCGTATCATTTTAGCCCAAGCTAACAAAACTTCAGGAAACTCACCTAGCAATCTGGTTCCTCCGGATATGGTGCAGGAAGCCGTGGCGCATGTCCAAACGCCCCCCTGGTTTGTATTTCAGCTCATGCTCTTCGTCGTCTCTCAAAATATCCATTTTCAAATAATTAGAACCTAAACGATGGTAGTATTTTTTAAGCTTCAGTGGTTATTGACAACAACAATCTCAACCAGAACACTGACAAAAAGCTACATGCCAGCTATCGTCAATGTGTTGCCCAACCAATTACTATACCGGAGTTTATATATCGAAAGGGGGCAAAGTGTTTAAGTTATATACCCTTCTGATATAACAAAGTATAATAATAACAACAGATGTAAAACAGTCCGAGGTCTACGTAATAGATTGCTGAGTACTTTGAGCAGCTCAGCGATTTTCTAGACCTTCAGTCTCAGGAATAGTTTTTGTCCAGGACGCGCGACGAGCTTTGAGACCGCGAGTTTCGACGTACACAGTGTGCGACTCATTCATCGCACCGAGATTAAGTTGTTTTCCACCCGCTATTTTGCCCGCACCCACAGGCCCGAAAAACTAAAATGGTTTAAATAAAGCGAGAGCCTGGTGTGGACGGCGATGAAAACGAGGACGGTGGTATGTTTAATTTTAACCGCAAAATAATGCATGAATGTAATGCTAGCGTGCTAGCTGT
>NC_024327.1:14449192-14462285 GCF_000523025.1 Cynoglossus semilaevis | reverse complement strand
GTTGAGGCGGGAGCTACTTATCACACACTCTTTGTCATGCAGGGCTTTTAATTGTTTCATGCACAGATCAGGGGTGGAGGTGTCAATGCTCACGCCCCCACAACTCCCTGTATGAGCAGGTGATGTGAGCAGAGAAAGAGCAGGGAGGGGTGTTGTGCCGAGGCCTGACAGGACCATTGTGTGAAAGCTGTTGTTCATATGGGGAAGGGGAGAGTAATTAACACCTCAGCCAAACAGCACGCTGTGTGGCCCATTTGTTTTCTGTTGGGGGTAAAAGAAAGCAAAAGGGAGGGGCTGTGCACACAGCAGGTGATTGACATTATCTGCTTGAGCGATACGTGTAGGCATTCCGCATACCGCAGCAGCAGCGGCCATTTCACAAGAGCCAGCCTGGATCTGAGCTTGCACTTAACACACAGACTACCTTATTTGTTTGTTTTTCTGAAGTTTTGCTCATGATTGATTTAGTTAAATCCAATTTAGGGCACATGTCTAGACATTTATGTCCCAGTTTGTTATTAATTTATCAAGGCCAGATGTCACTAGTCATTTAGTTTAAGTGGATTTCTCAATATAAAATAAATACATTTTGTGACTCAAGTAGTTGGTGGAAAATTAAAGTATATGTGGACATTATTATAGCGTGATTTTATATGATTTTATGTAATTTGATTTAGGAGAGCATTATTAAATATATTTGTGTTTCTTTTTACTTGGGATTTTCCAATTTTCTATTGGCCTGCTGATAAAGTAAACTGAATACTTTTTTGGATAAAAAAATGATAGGGTGTAATAATGAAAGTGAAAGTGAATTATCTGTCATTATGACACAGCACATCACTGCACACAACGAAATGTGACCTTTGCTTTTAACCCATCACCAAAGTGAACAGTGGGCAGCTTATATGTGTGGGCTCGCTGCTCTGATGTTGCTCTTCGCTGTGGCTCCACACACTTCAGACATGACAAAGACTCTTGGCCCTGCTTTTTCCTTCGCTCTGTGAGAATGATGTAACAATTAGAACCCAGCCCTGGCAGTGAAAGGCCTCGTGCCTTACAGCACATGTTGTATTCTCTCTCAAGACAAACACTTTTCACACTTTTATCAGTTTCTTCACATTAAGGTACATTACATTGCACATTCAGCAGTCATTTCCATCCACAGTCTTCACTGATATTTTTGCTTCCTTACTTTCCTTTCACAAAACTCCAGACGGTTAAAAGGCCTAAATTCTTTGCTATCCAGACCAGACACTTCGGGATGAGCCTGTGTAGCCTTAGCCTTTGGATGATCCTTTTATAGCCAGTCTTAAATCCAGACCTGTAACGTCTCAACAGTGGAACCTCCCAAAATATCACTCATATGACCTTTTGTCATTTCAAACATTTATGCACTTTTAAAATTGGTTTATGTTTAACAGCTGAACTCTGTATGTCAAAAAAATTACTGAAAGTATTTTCTTTGTTCCTATTATCAACAACCATTTTTTGGGTCATTTTAACACCGAGAAAGTTTTTGCTCAACAGCGGCCTGCAATTCTCTGCCTTTTGTTTCCTGAAACAGCTCGTCACAGACCCAAATACCCCCCTCCTTTCTTCCTCTTTCATCCCTCCTTCTCTCCCTGTGCCTCCTCTGTTAGTGAGTGTCGCGCTGCTACAGTTTGGACTGAAGCTAATGTGACAGTGTGTGAGTGGCATTACCTGCCTGGATGTTTCAGCAAGTGTGTGTGTGTGTGAGTGGATCACTGCTCCATAGGACACACTGGCAATTAAAAGAAAAGTAGGCGCTTGGAAAAAACGTGCCTGGGGGCATGTTCCTCAGTCCTGGCAGAAGCTGTCAATTACAAGATACATTGGGTGGAAGAGCTGTGCTGGGGTGGGCACGGACTGGGCTAGACCAAACGCTCACAATAGCGCTTGTTTCATTTGTGGAAGGACTCATGATTGACATAGATTATACAGAGAAAACTGCATTGTTTTGGGGTTTCTCTCTGCAGAGTCGCATTCATTCCTGCACACAGCAGAGTAAAGTTTAAATATGGAACTATCAGCCCCTAAAAGCAACTGCCTCCAGACAGTTGTATGGACTTGGGCCCATTAGTTGGAACCTACGATTCAGCCTTGAGCAGTATAGTGAAAATGAAGAGGGCTGATGTCAACTCCAAGAATTCCCCCCTTTTTCGAGGGGAGAAAAAGGATCCCCTTCCCCCTGCCTCAATGCTGTGTTGGACCCCAGCTGTCAGCAAACAATACCCTTTGCCTGCTCCGACAAACTCATTCCTGAAAATGTTTTTTTTTCTTCTTCTTCTTCTTCCCTCCTCTCCTTTTCCCTCCCTCCTGCTATAATGTCTTTTCCATTTTTAACCCACGGCCATCCAAGCTTCCTTCCTCCTTACAAACCCTGACTGATGAATGAAGTTTTAAAAGTCGGAACCAGAAATGCACGGCTTCTTCACTTTACTTTGCAATCATTTGTACCTCACAGCCCTTTAAAACTGGACGAAACTTCACATATTCTCCAAGAGCATTTTTGTCAGTCATTATTTTTCCTCTTTTTCCTCCATCAGGTGTTTTGTTTTTATGGCTGTCAAACAGCTGTTGGAAGGGACTTTGGTAAACACTAGAAACATAACTATATTCTGCCAGAGGTTAGTGTTTTATACAGCCGAATAATCTGTGATTAATTTTTTCTAGTCTGATCTGCAGGAGTTTGAATAAAAAAATGCTATGTAAAAAATGTACATGGGAGAAAATCCACATGCATGACAAGCTGTTGCTGTATCTGGTATTTAAAGTGATTCATAAACCAGATGCTTGAACTGCGTGCTTTTTCGTTGGAGAACAGGAGGGAGGAAAAATAAACCAGGCTAAGCTCATTCTATCAAGCAGTTAATCACACACAAAAAAGAAAACGTTTCTTAGAGTTGGTAGCAAAGTGGCAAAGGGCTAGACAGTGACAATAAGACAAATTAAAGGATGGATTGGGGCTGTGATGATATTAAAAAAAAAGACGACACCAAACATTGGTATCTTTTGATAACCTGTGTGAAAAAGTCATACTAAAAGGAGGATGAGCTTAGTTTGGGGTCAGAAAGGCTAATCTAATTGAGACGGATGGACAGGTGTTACCTTCGTGTCCGCAGTGCAATCTTTCTCTGCTCTGTAGATGGGAGCTTCCTTCCAGCTGTCTCTTCCCACCCGCTCAACGATGGGCGCACACAGCTGGCCTCCTGTTTTTTTCCTTCCCTGACAAACGGCAATTTCACAGTTCTCCACCACTGCGCTGCGTTCACATCATTCTCCCTGCTCTCCGCCATGCCAAGAAATGACTGTCTGACTCCAGCAGGGATGTAGTTCTCATACAGGTGTTTGCCGCAGATGTCTGTGGGTTTGACACCATTCATACCACTTTTGCACGGTGCAGGAAAAGATGTTCTCCCAGTGCTGCTGAGACTGTAAATTTAATGCAAGATTTTTGCTCATGAGACTCTTACACCTTTTGGTCCTAATAGTCCTATTTTACCTCTTTATGATTTTTCCACTCATTTTTATGACTATTTTCCCTCTAGTGTGTGTCTGGTTTTGTTGTTTAAATTTTTTCTTCTTTTTCTCTTACGCACAGTATCTGCAAATGAAATGGCCTCTTTTGGATGTTCCAGGATCCACAGGTCTGAAAGACTCCCGCTCTCCAACCCCAGGGCATTTAGTAAGTAGTAAAAATATCTGATTAAAACTAAAATTTTAAAAATAGGTGTTTAGGTGCCGAGAGAGTTTTTTTTTTTTCATTTTTACATTAAAGGATCAAATATGGATGTTATTGGGAAATGCTGCATTGCTCGCATGACCTGAATTTGATCTTTGATGATTTGAACTCAAACTTAAAACCCACTGGACTTGAATCTGACTCCAAGTAGTTTCATATTTATATATTTCATATTTTTGGTATTCCTTATGACAAAAAACATACAAACACAAAACTACTCACGTTTATAATATACATGCTAGTTAACAACTTCCTAAAAGTTTAAACGTCTGTAATAACATGATTCCCATAACCTTTTGTATAATTTACTGTATATGACATTATTGTTGCATTTGCTCACTGGTCATTCAGTTTAGGCAGTTTAGGCAGTGTGCACTGCATCTGTCCAGAGGAGAGAGAGGAAAATGAATCCACTGCTTTCCCACACTATGATTTCACACAGAAATAACTGAATTATGTGCATCAGTAAAATATGAATGGGGAAAACACCGAAAATGTCCAACTATTTCTGCTTTCCTCATTTGATGCAACCGATAAAACCCTGAGGCTGCATCATACTTTAACGCAATAATCAAGCAAGTTATGTGAACTTAATGAGGGGAGAATCCATGTACTTTAAACCATATCAACTCCAAACTCTCACCATAGTGCAATTATTCACAACAATCCAGTTGTGGTTTACATGTAGTTGTTTGTGGTTCCCAGTGCTGTGCTGCAAACCCAACCAGTCCTGGTCTAAAAGTCTGTCAGTCAGTCTGTCTATCTGTCTGTGTTTGACACAATCTCCTGACATAAATCTCAGGTTTGAACCTCCTATCCATTCCTTAACATTGCCACGTAGGTGTGATGCAGTCTCACTCTGGTTGGAACAATGCAGGTCCTCAGCAGACCTGTTTGGTCAGTGGCTCTTCTGACAGATTATCTCTGCGTTGGAAAGCAGAGATAACACTGGGCTGGGATCACCTACCAGAAATCTCGAGGCATTATTTATTTTTATTATTTCATAAAAGCCATGTCAAGCAGATTATAAGCAGATGAGCCACAGTCAGCGCACTTGAGTAAATGAGAGGCGTTGTGGTTCGGCCCCTTGACCTCACATGCCCTGGCTAGAGTTGGCTGAGTTTGTGGTTGATGAAAGTCCTCATTGAGCTGAGTCAATGGGAAACTGTTCATCCATGGGACACCAATTAAGCGTATTTAATTAAACTAAATGCTGACCTCTCAGTGACACTGTTAGTGTTCCTGTGAGAAACCTTGTTGAGATAACCCAAGTCTACATATAAAATATATGTTATAATATGTAAAATTATACAAATCTTTTTTATAAAATATCACCTCTGTGACTGATTTTACTACACTGATTGCAGTACTGTAGTAGTTATACTGCTGTCGCCAAGCCTCACAGTCCAGATGAGGCTGAGGAGTAGAAAATAATTTTGTCTGTTGGTTTGTTCTAGTCCTCATGTTTTACCTATAAGTCATTGAAGGGCAGACAGGAACTATATGTGGTCCAGAAACATGCGTATATAGCACCTATGTAGGTTTAATGAAGCCAGCTGCGGCCCATATGGATATGTTTGGTGTAGGGCAGAGATGTCAGAGTCATTTTAGTTCATTAATATCTATCTTAAAAATATTATTATATTTATTTTTACGTTTTCTAAACCATCTATATGTTTAACACCATTGGTTTAGGGATATTTGTTTTAGAAAAATGGCTAAAATATTCAAGGAAAGTTAAATGTTGCCTGTGTTAACTTCATTATACACACATGTTTATTTTACACTGTAACAAACAACACAAATCAACTGAGCTTTACCAAAATACCCGAGGAAACCAAGCTATTGCTGTTGACAGTTCTCCTTCCTTTATGGCAGTGGTTCTTAACCTTGTTGGAGGTACTGAACCCCACCAGTTTCATATGCGCATTCACCAAACCCTTCGGTGATGGCCAAGCAGGGGTCGTGTCATCACGAATCATATGAGTCGGGGGTGTCTCTTGTCCTCCGCCGAACCCCTGGGGTTCGATAGAACCCAGATTAAGAACCACTGCTTTATAGCAACAGTGGATGATATGACAAAGTTAAAAGTTCAACCTCAATTATGATTAATGAACATGGATATTTGTAAATTTGCAAATAAATAATCTCCACAATCATAGAACCTTTGTTGATTTGGAACGACATCCCTGAGCAATTGTTTCTTTAGTTTGAGGGCAAACGTCGAATGATTTTGTCCTAACAAGACGGATCTGAAAAAGTGGCCAGTGAGTGTAAACATTTCTTTGCATCATGAAGGAGTTTCTGTCTTTTTCTACTGAAGGCCTCAGGACTCATGCTGCATGATATTTTCATTCATACATCTTGTGACCTCAGAAAATAATGTTATAAAAAAGGCTCCTTGAATCTTTCTGTGAGAACAGTCCACCAAAGGGCTCATGGTATCATTGGTATTCATTGACTTTTATGTCTGTATACTCTAGCAGTGTCTGCACATTTGTTCTTTGGCTTTATTTTCATTTGAATTTCATCATATTTATATTGGTTGTAGCAGCACGTCAGCAGCAAATGATGCCAGGTACAGTGGCTAAAACCATTTTGTCCTGGATGTTTAAATACCTTTAAAAGAAACTAGCTCTTGTTTTCACACCATTGGTGGAGAGTCAGACAAAGAGATGAAATTTCAAAAACATGGACTGTTACAATTGCAGTTGAATTTAAAGGAAGTAGAGTCACACTGGGTGCAGCTGAGTTCTCTGCTTGATCTGTTTCTCCTCTGTCCTTCAGTGGTTGCAGCTGCTGCTGCTACTTTTCATGTTGTTCCATGTGAAGGATTTTCTTGTCTTTTCCTTTTTTGGGAGAGAGCCTTCATCTCTCTAAGCCGAGAAAATCAATACCGACAGAAACATTAGGGACTGATGATAAGAGAGGTCTCACAGGGGTTTTTTTTCAGCAGAAATGTGTGAATCAGTGTCAGAAATTAGTCCGTGTCCTAGAATTTCACATGACGTGGTCTGAAATGTGACTAATTTCCCTGGTAATTTAGCAGTTTCTTACACAAATTAATATCATATTTTGTTAAAAATTGGATGTGATGTAGTGATGTAGGACCATGCAGTATTTACACATCCAAGATTTCTTTTTGCAGTATGGTCAGTTTTAAAGGAAAACACTTGTTAGGTGAAAGAGTTCCTAATAGTAGTTTCAACTACCAGATCCTGAATGATTACGAAAATGAAAAAAAGTTATTATCTTTTAAATGTCAATGTCTATATGAAGATTTAGTTAAAGTGTGTTGTGCTACACCAGGCATTAAATAAAATTTTAAACATTTCTTATCTCTAAATGGCATTCTCCTGATTGAACTATATCTAATATTGTATTAGTATGTTTCCCAACATTTGAGTAAATCACTGTGGATATTGCCACCATATTCAAATGAATTATTATCGAACTTTTCCTCAGTTATACATGTACGTTCTTTATAATAGTTTACTGAACACATACTGTATATATAATATAACATGCTTCTTCGGTATTTTTCTCAGGCTTCATTGGTGTTTGAAATACACAGGTTTAACGACCGGACAGTCTGAGGGAAGGTCGGAATATGAGAAGATACTCCTGTCTACAATTCCATAGTTCACTAGCCAACTATTATGTGGAGGGAAGTTGACAGAATTGTATTTACTGAAAGGGGAAGTCACTCTGCTGGATCTGGTGACCTGCTACCACTGGGTCATTTGATGTGGAGGGAGAAGCCTCCAGAGAAAGTGAAACAACTGATTCTGCCCTCACTACTCACCACATGCCCCTCTGCTGCTGCTGCTGACAGGGAGCCAGGCTGATTATGTGCTCATTACTACAGTGAGGGAAAGGGTGGCGGAGTGGGAGGGGAACAGCAGGCAGCCTCCACAGGCCTGAACACTGCACTAATGAGAGCAGGATGGGCACACATAGGGGGCCAGGATTACTACCCAGGGCCAAGACAGGCCAGAGAAAGTGAATAAGGAAAGGCTACCCCAGGAGACTTCAGCAGGGACTGTGGTCCTTCTGCAAACATGGGTTTAATCTGGCACTCTTTCTGACAGTCTCCATTTAACTTTAATCACATCATGAGCATATATATATATATATATATATTAGTTGGTTCAAACATGAGTGCAAAGTTCATTTTCTAAAGTTATTGCAGTGACTTTACTTGCCTTACAGTTTACCCCAGCTTCTACACATCCATTTTTATGACCTCCTTAAAATGTAAAAGCTGCACTTTAAAAAATGTTTTTAAACATTTTAAAACATTCTGTTGAAATTTTAGACGCAGGAAAAATCACAGCAGTAGCCGGGGACAAAAAGACCTCCCTGTCACTGTGCAGATTGGCTCCATAAGGCCTGTATGCTAATCTGAGCCTGCTCTGGTCTTTGATGCTGAATTATTCAACAGTCAGCTTTGTTTAGCATTCACTTGGTATTGCATTTGGTGGCAGAGTTGGTGCTGGTACTTATGGAAAGACTGGAAACAAGTACATATTACACACAGATACACACACACACACAAACACACACACACACTGTCACACACTGAAAACTCTTTTATCAGCTGGTGTGTTCAGAAGGCTATCGTATTATTAATAAAACATCAAAGGTGCTGCAGGGCTTAGCTGGTGCAGCACGATGAACTTGTCAGCCACTCAACAGTGAAGGAAACAGAGCAGAATTATCTGCATCATACACTCAAGTTTATTAAGTTAGGAAATACTGTATAAAGACTCATAAAGGACCAGTATAAGAAAAAAATAAGTTAAGGAGAAGATGTGTCTTATGAAAAATACAAACAAAATATAGAAATACATAAATATAGCTAATAATTGCATCCATATTTGAAATTAGACTTATAAGCCTACATCACCAAAACAGATAAACCCTTTTGGAGGAGGTGTGGTCCTTGATGATGAATGTGGTCAGAATCAGGGACAGAAAAAAAATCAAATTCTTCTAACTTTCATTATTTGTAAGAAAGCTCGAATACTAAAAGCTGAGTGACACTGAAGTTTACAGTGCTGATGAGCAGCACCAGTTGGCTCAGACCAGGCACTGTCACACCTTTGGACAGTTTACTGTAATTCAAAGGGGATGCTAACGAAACACCAGCATTAGGCTCACTCCCCTCATATCCTGCGTCAATCCTCTTTTGTCATCCTCCACAAACAAAGAATTGGCAACAAGCTCATATTCGTATTTAAATATAATTAAAACAAACAGTCAAGATGACATCAAAACTGGACATACAAGTGTCACTAAGATAGTTAAATATATAATTACCTTGTTAATAGCAACTACTTGTCAGCACACCACTGCACACAACCAAATGTGACATTTGCCTTTAACCCATCACCGAAGTGAACAGTGGGCAGCTTTAAGTACCCGGGAAGCAGTGTCTGGGGACAGTCCATGCTCAGAGCACTTCAGTGGTAATTTGGCAGCTGGTGGACTCGAACCTGCAGCCTTCCAGACCCAAGTCCGTTTCCTTAACCACTAATCCACCACTACCCCAAAAGCATATACACACAGAGGAATAAGTATACATAAAAACAGAGGGAATCTAAGATGACTCTGTGTTTGAAGGCTATGATGTAAGTTATGTAAATTATGATCAAAGAAGTAGGAAAATAGTTCTGAAACCCAAATAATTATTATACAATCAGTGGTTAAGAAAATGTCTGAGTCAAATGTAGTGGTCTTTAGAATTTCTTATTTAGGAAAAACAAGTAGAATAAATCTGGTTTAAAAATCTCCCTTTTACTAGATTTGTTTGAAAATAGCTTTTTTCTAAAGTTGACACTAATGTGTATTTTGATGGTAGATAACTCAAATAGCTTATTGTATTTTTCCAAGAAGTATAAACTTCATCTAAATTTCTGTTTGGAACTTTTTCTTTGAAAGTTGTGGTTTGTGACAGTCAGTTCTAATACAGTGTAGTTTATCAGTTTTTCTTCTTTAATTCAGCCCTTATGTGAATTCGTCAGTAGATTATGTACTTACTCTTTACTATTTCATAATCACGATATGTATTTATTTATATACATTAAACATTAATTTCTGAAGTAAGATACAACTCAACCACGTCAAATGTTAATTTCTCTGTGCCACAGAGTTTAAAAAACAGATGGAGCTTAGTTACTAAGTTGTTGTCCAACCACAGTCACTTTTGATACTGTATCTGCAGAAGCCACCTCTTATCTTCATGTTCTGCCGCTCTAGATGGAACCTCTTTTACACACCAAAAGTTTTCCCTGATAGCTTCAACAATCTATTTTGGGTTCTATGTAGAACAAGCAAAAGAAGGAGTTGGATTAGATGTTAGCTGTTGTCCTGCTCACATTGTGCAACTTTTTAACAAAGTAAAAGAGAAAAAACATTGAGTCATATCAAGATCAGTTTTCTGTGTCAGTATTAGCCACACTGACTGTCACTATTACACTGAATTAGAGTTTGCTCTGACTCTGGAATGATGCAGAAGTGACCAGAGGGCCTGCCCCTCACTTTCTTATCAGATCATCCAGTGCACAAATATGGGCTGCTCCTCACTTGACTGTGATGCAAGAATCGTCTTTGTCTCAGCAATGTTGAAAGCAAAACTGACAATGAGGGACCTGGTCCTGTCAGCAGGTCATAAGTCACTTAGTCATGGAATTGTTGGAGTGAATAGAAGTGGTAAGGTCTCGAGCCACATTCCAGAGATGCTTTTGGTTCTGCGATTGTCACTCTACACAGCACTCTCATAGGTACAAGTGGAGATATTAACTAAACAAGATGCATTTTCCCCTTTTCCCCATAAGTGGAGATATTAACTAAACAAGATGCATTTTCCGATTTTTCCTCTGTTTCAAAGCAGCATAGTTAGTAACTTTTGACCCATCGCTTAGCAAACCTTTTCTCTCATTTTGCATTAGGGAGGGCTACACTGAATACTGATGTAAGCTATGCAGAGCTGAGGGGAAAGCAGTCACCTCTGAAATGAGGTGTGAGGAACTTAGCAACGTTTGATTCCTATTACACTCAGAAATGATCGGGTCATTTACCAGTGTGACCAAAAAAAATTACTCAGACTCAGCAATATTGTTAGAAATAATATTTTAAAAATATTTTGCTGACCATCCAGATTTATTTAGTGACCACAGGGAATATTAACACATATGTTACATGACACTGCTCTGCGCTGTGTTGTTCTAACCTACACTATTACTGCAGTTGACCTTTTGGAGGCGATGACCAGACACAGAGCACACGTAGTCTGTGATGAATGGCACGGTTTTAGTGTGGTAGATTCTAAAAAGACATACGATGCGGTTGGTTCCCTCTCACGTCCGCTTCCTGTTAGCGTTGACAAACAAGGGCTTGGATTTCTCAGCATGCCAGGCATTCTTATCACCCTGTCTTTCCTGGAGTTTTGAAAGGCGTCCAAACCTCCCACCCAGAATCGGCCCGGCATAAAGCCACAAAAAGCTGCAGGGTTATTCAGTTTGTTCTAAGCTCTCTTCCCCGTCGGCTGTTTGCCTAGTAATTCAATTCAGATGTGCAGAATCCAAAAACATGTTTGCTTGAATGAAATCCACCCCTCCACCCACAGTGACCAAGGACGGTGCTTTTCTTAGCACTGTTCCAAGTTGGACAGCCAAAGTGAGGTTCTACCACCTCTGCCTTTTAGCTTCAAACCCTCTTAGGAAACAGACATCTTTTTTCAGCACGGGCCGTAACCAGGTTTTAGCAGTACATGTGTTTTTATTTTCTTTTAAACATTCCTTTAACCCAGTCTAATTTCTCTAAGAGTCATTCTGTGTTTTCCCTCGCTAACTGAGTGCTATGCACCGCTACCGACATGTTTGCATCAAGCCCGTCTTGTTTAGAGAGCTCAGTTTCTGTCTCTCAATGCAGATACTATCTGGTTTCAGGTCGAGCTTTATCCCTTCTATCGCGTAGATGTTGTTTATATTTAAAACACGGCTCATGTTTTCTTGTGGTTTCCTTATTACACTTTGCTTGTGGATCCGGAGAAATATAACCTCCACACGAGCCATGTGAAAGAAGGCATTGATACATTAGTGTTTAGTTTAAAATCACGTTCAAGCCATTAGTCTAGTTTTTCACTTCTTACAAAAACCACATTTTATGTTCTCAGACATTGGAAAAGTTAAATTGATTTAACTTAGTTTAAAAAATTATGTTGATTTTGAGCGATGCCATTGAGAAAGGCAGGACGGTTATGTAGGTTTGAGGCCTGCATTTTTACCACATTTTACTGGAGATGAAACTATTGGAACTTTGAGACACGGTTCTGGATTGGTGCATTCCAGAATATGAATAATTAAAAGGCATCATTTTTAATTCCCACAGTACTGCTTCCCAAAATGTGTTGGCACACAAAAGTCTCCAACAACGTTCACAATACAGAGGGAAACGCAGGCATAATGTACACAAAGTAAAGTAGTCAACAAAGCACAGCATAAATATAAATTACGTGTGAGGCCTGGGATTTGGACAAAGCAGCTCAATGCTATTCCTGCCATGAAATATAATCAAAGTATTTTTTTTATGCCTTTTTTTATCCTGGCCTTTGAGAATCTTTTTCGTTGTCCTTACATGCTCGTAAGGCCAAATTATCCATCCATCCATCCATCCATCTTCAACCGCTTATCCGGGGCCGGGTCGCGGGGGCAACAGTCTGAGCAGGGACACCCAGACCCTCTCCCTCGACACTTCCTCCAGCTCTTCTGGGGGGACCCCAAGGCGTTCCCAGGCCAGCCGAGCGACGTAGTCGCTCCAGCGTGTCCTAGGTCTTCCCCTAGGTCTCCTCCCAGAGGGACGGCACCTGAGCACCTCCCGAGGGAGGCGTCCGGGGGGCATGCGATGTAAATGCCCAAGCCACCTCAGCTGACTCCTCTCGATGTGGAGGAGCAGCGGCTCTACTTCGAGCTCCTCTCGTGTGACAGAGCTCCTCATCTATCTCTAAGGGAGCGCTCTGCCACCCTGCGGAGAAAGCTCATTTCAGCCGCTTGAATCCTTGATCTCGTTCTTTCGGTCATGACCCACAGCTCATGACCATAGGTGAGGGTAGGAACAAAGACTGACCGGTAAATTGAGAGCTTCGCCTTTCGGCTCAGCTCCTTCTTCACCACAACGGACCGATACAGCGACCGCATTACTGCGGCCGCAGCACCGATCCGCCTGTCAATCTCACACTCCATCCTACCCTCACTCGTAAACAAGACCCCCAGATATTTAAACTCCTCCACCTGAGGCAGGACTTCCTCCCCAACCCGAAGGGTGCAT
>NC_024327.1:14440187-14446840 GCF_000523025.1 Cynoglossus semilaevis | reverse complement strand
CCCGGTGACGCCAATCCGGGCGACGTGAACCTCTTTGATGTGTTTGTTTTCTTCATCGGGGGGGGGTTGAACCGCTATTTGTCTGATCCGTCGCCTAGGACCTGTTTGCCTTGGGAGACCCTACCAGGGGCGTTAAGCCCCCGACAACATAGCTCCTAGGTTCATTCGGATACTCAAACCCCTCCACCACGTTAAGGTTGCGATTCAAGGAGGAGAGGCCAAATTATACACCACTGAATTATGGGTAGAGCTCAGAGACAGAATTGGAGTTGGTGTTATTGCTCAAATTCTGTATGTGTGCGCATAGGAAGAATTTAACTCCTGTTACCGATACGGCTACAAATAAACAGTAGTAATTAAATGGATAAGAATTTCTTAAAATAGACAATAATTATTGTAGTGATTTAAAATTAAATCAGTGCTGTTCTCCTGGTTAAAATAAATGATCCAAAATGTTCTTTCTATTTTTCTGCCATGTTTTGTTGACCTAAAAATAGCAGACCACCCGGATGAGGACCAGGATGGTGGGATTCCGGGGAGACTTCGGAGAGAACAGAACTGTTGTTGTGCTGCAACGATACAACTCGACATCAAGATCACTGTCATAAAAAACCAAACAAAATGGCTTTCAAAAATGATAATCTTTTACATCTCAAAACAAAAATAATGCCCTTGTTTTCAGCATTTTAAACCACAAGAAGCTGTGGAGGTTTGTCCTTCATGAAAGCACTATGATTTACTATTAGTTATATTTTGTGATCAATATCTGACCCAATACAGATGACAACAAATGTACAACTGCAACAATCAGTGTTGGTCTTATTATAACTGTGTGTAAGATCAGTCAATATTTTCTTCACTCCATCTGGAAGTACCACAATCAAAGCCTGTTTAGACACGGAGACATCAATTTTCTTAAGATTTCAAAGGAAGGAAAAAGGTTGGGCCTTTACCTCTCTTTTTTTACAAGAAGGAAAAAAATCAGTATGATCTGGAACAATTCTGAGCAGCATGAGGCAGGAGAGTTTACAGAAGTCTCAATGCAAACCTTGTTCCCTGGCAGAGTTGGAGAGAGACAAGAGGGTGGGGGGCATTGGGGGGGTTTGAAGAAAGGTTAGCCTGGAGGAACAAGACTCCTTTCTCCCCCACCTCTCCACCCCCTCCTCCTTGACCCTCCCATGTGACAAGTTGAGCCAACAAGTGCTCTATTCAGTCACACCGCTCAGGAGGAAATGACTGGGAGGCTGAGTGCTCCCTAATGAAAGTAGAGACGCTAGATATTTTTATTAATAATTATTATTATTTCATTATTATTATCACTGTCTTGGTGTCAGGAACTGTCTGCACCTGTATGAAAAGACAAAAACGCTAAAAGACTGAGTCTGTGTGCAGATCCCAGCTTTATATCTCTGCTCTCCGTCTTCTTATCTGAACATTTACGTGTTTTTCTAACATTAGGCTCGTCTGTGGCCTGAACAGACAGCATTATCTACATGTGGTGGAACGGCTGCTGTCAGACAGAGAAGAGGATGATGTCTCCACTTGTTCACGGCCCTTCACTTTACCTTAGCCTGATGGTGTTTGTGGCTCGCCGGCGTAACTTCTGGACACAGTGGCACCGTTGTTGTTTTTTCTTTTTCGTTGGACTGAACAAACAGTTTGCTGTAATGGTCTTGGCATGTGTCTGTAGGGCTTTTCACTGTTACTTGGTGCTGGTCCAGATTGCATCACAGGGCTGGTCTCACACACACACACTGTGATGTTTCACCACTCACATGTGACGACCTATTGGCTTCATAGGCTAGATATGGTTTTCAATCATGAACAGAGATCAGAAATCAGAGTTCTTTTTTTGTTTTAATGGTTTAATGTTTTTCACTTTGTTTTTGACTGTTGTTTAATCTCTGTTTCTCTTCTTCCCTTTCTGAACAGTCCAACAAAGTCCCTGTAGTGCAGCACGGTCACCACGTCCACCCACTGACGCCGCTCATCACCTACAGCAATGATCATTTCTCACCGGGAACACCGCCGTCCCACCTTTCCCCGGAGATCCTCGACCCAAAGACAGGTGATGCTTCACATTAAGACACTATTTCACATCATTTAACAGTTCGAATGCTGCATAATGACATATATAAATATATACATTTACACACACACATATTAAAACCACCTCAAAACATCGATCAATCTGACCTATTTATATTAAAATAAATTAAATATATATATAAATAAATATATATATAATATAGTCATGCTCTAAACCAGTTGTTTTCCATTTGTGTGATGTGCCTCCTCCAGGGGGCACCATAGTGCTTCATGCACAAAGCAATGAAAAACAAGGGCAGAAAACAAAGACAAACGCAGACATGAGGGACAACGGCAAACATTTATTTTGTCTCTGCAGCACAGTATATATATATATATATATATAAACATTGCAAAACACATCTTTAAAAGAGAGAAATATCTTTGGCCATAAATGTGTTGCCTATGGTAAAGATGGATGAAGTGGACTTCTAGCCGAAGAAAAAGACTGAAACACTAACATCACGTCAACTTTTCAACAAATAAAAAGTGTACTTTTGTTCATTTTATTTTTGTTCTCCATGTCACCACCTGCAGGTATCCCACGGACACCTCACCCCTCAGAGCTCTCTCCATATTACCCACTCTCCCCCGGTGCGGTGGGGTCCATCGCACACCCTCTGAGCTGGTTCATGCAACAGTACGTTCCCTCTGCTCACAAACCCAGATGTGTGATGTTCCACAAAAGTTTAAACTGACTGTAGGGTTTATGTCAACGTAGATTAGACATAGATCAGTGGCTACGGGGCACATCTCCTACCCTGAAGCTGCATGTTCAGATGGAGATGCATGTCTTAGCTTTGCTTCATTTTCTCGAGCCACCATTCGAGGACTCTCCTCCACAAGGAGCCCATGTGTCAAGAGGGAGTCTTATAGGAGAAACTGTTCCAACATTACTTTGTTAAATTACTGGTGTGGCAAACTGCTGAGGAAGACGGCAGTTAGGGGTTGATTTTTTTTGAGTGATCTGCTGTTGTTCAGTGGGTTAGGAGTCGTTCTGTCATGACTCAAGTTCATCTGCAGGTGTATCATTCCTCAGCAATGTAGTGCATTTCTCAAGCCTGGATGAATGGTTAGAAATGTGCAAAGAAAATATTTATATATTTACATCATAACTTATTGCTGATGTTGATGTGAAGGAAAATGTGTGAAAAAATAATCTCAAGAAATGATTAACTTAAAATATTTAAATACTTAAATTTTTATATATATAATTTATTATTATTGTTGTTATTATTATTATTATTATTTGGCTTATGATCAGTTGTAACAAAGCTGTGCCACAAGTAAGAAACATGAGCTGATGGAAAGAATCAGTTCTGGTGGGCTGGACGTGGGCTCTCTGTCTTACTCTCTTTCTCTCTCTCTCTCTCTCTCTCTCTCTCTCTCTCTCTCTCTGTCACTCAGGCAGGGGCAGCCCATGTACTCCATCCCTCCGGGAGGATTCCGTCACCCATATCCAGCTCTGACCATGAATGCATCAATGTCGAGGTGAGCAGCTCATGTTCAACACCTCACCTTCCGTGGGCAGAATATTCAATATCGGTTCTTTCTCTTTATGACACACATTGAGCTCAAGGAAAACAAATTGGTGATGCACAGTCAGCACTCCACTAATCTGCTGTCCTCATTTAATCCTGATGAATACGCTGTTGTGTTGAAGACAGATGAGCCGTGGAAAGATTGTCAACAGGTCTCAGTTTCAGCTGATTGCTTAAAAAACTGTGTGCCCTCAGAAAGCACCGCCTCAGTCAGAAGGGCTGTGGTTGTGAACAGCTGCCACAGAAAGCAAAGACTTTTATTTTTACTATAGTTTTTGGATGTAAGGAAATGCCAGTTTTTCTAACAATACAGCAGACCATAAACATAGGAAATAAGCATTAAATGAAAAAAATATAGTTGTGATAATAGGTCATTGTTATTAGTTATAGTTAATAAATTTAAGTTTAAAGAAGTGTTTTCAGATCAAATAGTACCCGTGGCGTCAGGACTACAATGGGGTGAAAGCCGTTAGTCCATCACTGACAAGTGAGAAAGAGTGAAGACATTATTGGCATTCAGCGCTTCTCCCCCGGCTTGTCTCTCAGAGACAAGTGTTTGTGGTCAGATCAGTGTTCTGAGCCACTCACTAACACGCACACACATACAGAGGGAGAGAGAAGCGTGAGATGAAAGGGCTGAGAATCAATGAGGACAAATCAAAGCTTATCTGAACCTACACATCCCATCAGACTAAACTCTGTCAAAATTGGCCAGATTTGTTCTTCTCCTTCTGCTGTTAGCGCCTTATGAAATATTCACCAGTGTGTCTGTGATCAATTGACAGGTAATGCAGCTTCATCTTCAGGTCAGATGTCATATTAACATCAGAGAGTACCAGTGCAGGATACAGTGAAAATCTAATGACATTTACTACAGTGCAAACTGAAATACAGAACAATATATTCAATATTATCCTGCCTCTGTCTTACACACAGTAGTGTCAGGTTCCTTCATATGAACAGGAGCACCAGCGTTTTGTGTTTATTTTCAAATTAAAATAAAGGGGGGGGCAGGAGTTCGGGGGGGGTGTCAGGCCTGAAAACAGTTTCACAACTTCTCCGTTTAAAAGAAAAAAAGTTCCACTAATAACTGGAGAGCTGCTCAGGAAAGTCTTGAGAGGATCTATTTGCAGTTATTGTTGTCTTCTCTAGACTAATGCTGTCTGTCAAACACCTGTTTCCCTGCCGTTCTCAGGGACGAACTGAAATAATAATAATTCTCCAAATTCATATTGAACTGTCTGTTTGTTTGTTACTTTTAGTTTTGCTCCTCGTTTCTGAACAAGAGATTATGATGATACCCTGCAGTATTGGTTATCAGTTAGCACCAGTTGGCTTTATATTCTGTCCGTTTCACACTGCTGTGATTTCTCTGATAAACAGTAGTTAATGAAGCTTCAGTGATGAAGTGCAGTGAAGATAATAAAGTTGGCACATAGTTATGCAGCGCAGCATCACAGCGTGGCTTATTTTAAAGTCTTTAACCTTTTTTAACAACCTCCACCGACTGTGTGTGATTTGGGTTTATGGCCTTAATCTCCCCCCACCGTCCCCCGGTCCATTACAATGCTCCATTGTATGAACAATCGGAAAGTGAGAGAGCCACTATGTAGAAGATGCTGTGTGCTGACGGCTGTCAGATCGCGCTTCACGGTCTGGAACATGGTAAGGAAAGTGGTTTCAGGTCTCATGGCCATGCTGTCGCCATAGTAACAACACACTCCACTTTTCTCCAGGCCCGGCTTGAATAAAGCGGCTTTTGAAAAAGTCTTTATTTGAACAAAAAAGCCAGGCAAGTAACTCATTGTGTGTATGAACTGGTCTAGACAGAGACAGTGGGCACAGTGAATTTCACAGGGTACTTCAGGGCAGTAATTTGCAAAGTTTGCCAGCCCTTTTCACAAACTCTCCTGCTTATGCGCTGTTAAAGTATCACCTGCTTTCACCCTGTCAGCTTGGTGTCCAGCCGTTTCTCCCCACACATGGTGACCCCGCCTCCACACAGCCTCCACCAGACTGGCATTCCACATCCCGCCATCGTCTCTCCGGCCATCAAGCAGGAGCCCGGCAGTAACAACATCAGCCCCTCGATGCATGCGTAAGGACTACTCACAAAAAATACATTACTTTGACTTTCAGTATTGACACTTTAGTGCTACAACAAAGTTACACTTCAATTTAAACCTACTTTTAAATTTAATATTTAAAAGTAGGTTTAAATTGAAGTATATTAAATACTCGTGGGACCTTCTTCAGATAAAGGACAGAGTCCATTATTTGTTTCATGTACAGACAAGTCAGTCTACTGAGACGAGTCAAATTTTTAAAATACAAAGTTTGAAGTAAAATGCAGCAAAAGTAGTTAGCTTTTAATAGTTAACATATTCTGTTTATATTAATGTTACATTTTATTAGCAACTGAAAAAAGTTGGTAGTGAAAATGCATTTATAAAAAAAGAACAGGGAAAAAACTTCACAATGACTACATTTGTATACAGAGTATTAAAAACCTGTTTATTTACATTTTTAATTTTTTAACCCAATGTTTTAATTTGACAGTTTAGCACAAACCTTTTACATTTTACACATTATCAATATTTCCTGAAAAGTCAGACAGCTGTTTAGAAAAAATATGTTTCTAAAATAAAATTTCCACCATATTCTCCCAATTTGGGCTGAAAGACAATCTTATCACATCTGTGGCTACAAGAAATAGAAAAATGTGGCATAGATGTCAAAAAGTTGGAAGCAGAGTCTTGTTGCAGCCCCTGTCAGGGCGTCGTAGTATACCTGTCTGGTACTACGAGTAGTGTGAGAATGTACTTGTCAAATGATGCTTTCCTGGAATCCTGGACAGATACTTGTAATGCTGAAATGTAATGTAAAATCATGTAAAAATGTAAGGTAAAATCCCTCCACCTCTTGTTATAACAGACGGTCGGGCTGACAGTCAGTCATACTGTGACCTTGTCACAACAGTGTTATTCCTTGTTGTGATATTTTATATGGACGGTTGTGTATCAC
>NC_024327.1:14439344-14440174 GCF_000523025.1 Cynoglossus semilaevis | reverse complement strand
TTTGGGCCAGCAGGAAATCCCTGGTTCCTCAGAAAAAGGAAGAAGACAAGAAGCCTCACATCAAGAAGCCGCTGAACGCATTCATGCTGTACATGAAGGAGATGAGAGCCAAAGTGGTGGCTGAGTGCACCCTGAAGGAGAGCGCCGCCATCAACCAGATTCTGGGGAGAAGGGTGAGTCGGGGCGCTCATACATAGGTTCACGTGTGAGTGTGTGTGTGCGTGTGATTTTAGAAGGTGGCTCATGACCCCAATAATACATCACAAATTTGTGGCGACCCCAGAGACCTTTCTTTTATTTGTAGAATTAGGTTTTAATCATGTTCGTTTTACTGTGATGCTAATACAGAGTAGCCAGATTATTGCACAATGTACTCAAAGAAACTCAAGTACCTGTCACTTGTGCAGACACATGATCGCAGCTGTCAATCAAGGTGTATCAGCTCAGATATTTTTATATACTAAATTTTATTTGAAGACTACAGTTGTTTAAGATTGTATGGTGTTTTTAATCATTTTTTTCAGTAAATTTTTATCAATTACTAGACATTTCAGGCAACCCCATTTGAAGTCCAGGCCGTGGCGACCCCTACATTGAAAAACACTGATGAATTTTGTTTTTGCCTGCAGTGGCATTCACTGTCCAGGGAGGAACAAGCCAAATACTACGAGCTGGCCAGGAAGGAGAGGCAACTCCACTCCCAGCTCTACCCAGGATGGTCAGCACGAGATAATTACGTGAGTTGGATGATTCTTAGATGCTTTCACTTCCCAGCACGACCATAAAAAATCACTATAATGAAACAACAATGCTTTCTTTGTGCAGGGAAA
>NC_024327.1:14437430-14439339 GCF_000523025.1 Cynoglossus semilaevis | reverse complement strand
AAAAAGAGGAAGAGAGATAATAAGGCAGACTCAAAACCAGAGGGTAAGAATACTTTTACTTCTTTTGACGTTTTGAAGTTTTTGTTGTTTCCAAATTAAACCCTGTCTTCTTCATTGCTTACGCCATCGTTCTTGGATCCAGTAGTTTTGCAGTAGTCTTGTATTTACAGAGAAAGTACAGAGGATCTAGTTGACACTATTGCTGATTCATTAAAACACCATTTCTGACTTTAATTACCCTCTACATCCATGTGTTAAAGAATCTACCAATTAGAAACAAATTATTATGGAGAATAAACAAACCTGGCTCAGTATTTTGCACAACCCAAATGCATACTGGGACGCTGCATGTTGATGCATTTAGTCTTTAGTACTTTTTGCATGGATTTTTACCCTCGCTAACACACACTAACTTCTCTCCCTGCTTCCAAGCAGACAAGCAGCTTACGAGCTTCAGTGCTAATAGTAGCAGGTATGTCTGTGACGGTGCGTCTGTAACTCATGGGACATAACATGACGTGTTTATTTCACGGCACAGTTCAGTGGAGTCTGTCGCTCTCTTTATTCATGGAAACCATTTAAAATGATTTAATGTCATGTTTCACTGTCTCTTATCATGTGATTCTTTTTGTGCATGTTGTTTCCACAGGATTTTCACTTCCTACGTTTCCATCATTGGGAAAAATCTTTTCTGTTAGTGTGAGCACTAAAGGGCTTGAACTCATTTCCAATCCAGTATATAAATCAATTTCTGTTTTCCCTCAGACATCTCCATTAGAAACACAAAACAGTGTGTGCAGTACCTGCCCTCGGAGAAGATGTGCGACAGCCCAGCGTCGTCCCAAGGCAGCATGTTGGACTCTCCAGCCACCCCCTCTGCAGCCTTGGCCTCACCCGCTGCTCCTGCTGCCACTCACTCTGAGCAGGCGCAGCCGCTGTCGCTCACCACCAAACCCGAGGGCCGCATGCACCACCACTTCTCTCTGCCTGGAAAGGCTTCTGGATCCTCCTCTTCTTCTTCCTCATCCTCCTCATCCCAGCCCACCATCTCTGTGCCCCTGGCTTCCTCAGGTAGCCAACCGTCTACACCCATCCTCACCCGGCCCATTCCCTTCACCTCCCTGAACAACTCCATGCTCTCCCCTCCCTCACCTTTCCATCAGGCAGCACTTCACTCCCATCATGCCTTGTTCCAGTCGCAGCCCCTCTCCTTGGTAACCAAAACAACTGAATGAATCTAATTTTGTTTGTTTATTTTTTTCTTTCCATTTATTGTGCTGTATATTGCTTTTCTTTTAAGTAGTAATTAGAACATCTTTTTTTAATGATGAAAAGGAAGAACTAATATTGGTCAATATTTGATCGCCTCCTTTTCTAAATCTCTCAATGAAACAAATAAATGTATTTTTTGTAATGTTTTACTGCAGAACAGGTTTCTTTTTTGACACATTTATTCAATGAACTTCTTGTATAAAAGACCCAGTGTACATAAAGTTTCTTTATAAAAAAACGAAAAGAAAAAAAAACATCTTTCTTTTTAGCCAAACTCTGATTAATGGTGGTATTAAGTTTGAAGTCATAGTACTGGCCAATAATTGCAGCCCCTCCCTCAATTCACGAACGTGTTCCCGTCTTTGACTTGTTGAATATACATTTGAAATTGTTTCTTACAACAAAAAGCTTCTGTTGCCTTTTTGATGTGCATTTGGACTGTGGACTTTGGAATCGTTTGGCTTTTCTGTCACTGTTTATAAACAAAGAGCATGTGGTGCTACTGTAAAACATTAAAAAGTACAGTCATTTTAATCAATTTTAATACTTAATTTTTAACACTATGTTCTAATCATAAATTATGGTAAAGTTGCCTAAAATAAGGAAACCCCCCCCCCACACACACACACACACACAC
>NC_024327.1:14421149-14437240 GCF_000523025.1 Cynoglossus semilaevis | reverse complement strand
GAGGGGGTAGGTGTGGGGGGGGGAGGGGTGGGTGTGGGGGGGTGTGGGGGGGGGGGGGGGGCTGACCTGCTATTTTGTCATTGTAGGGCACTGTACGATCCAACTAGGATCAGTTGTGTTATTGTTTTGGATTCATTTTCACAACTTCGGTGTTCTTAGGTCTCTCTTAGCGCTGCTTCAACAAACATCTAACAGAGCTGGGATATTTCAATTAGACTGAAGACTGAGATGTGACTTTACCTTGTGCTTTCATAGCAATATACACCCACAACAACACAGTACTCAGCCTGTCATACATCACTGAAACAGTACAAAAATATTCATCTGTACACGTCACGTTACTTTGTAAGTGGATAATAGCAGTCAGTCCAAGAGGCATTATTGATAAAGTTTTTTTATTATCATTATTTATCTAGCAGTCAGTCCAAGAGGCATTATTGACATAAAGTTTTATTATTATTGACACTGGGGATTAAGGACAACTAAAAAAATTGACACGCTCTCAAGTTTATAACGTGCTTTCAAGCACTGATTCTTAACCACAGGGCTGCGGCCCAGGTGTGGGCCTCCAGCACCACCTACAAGGTCCCAAAAGGGCTGCTGAGTGCATAGGTTATCAAATGAAGAAACCAGAGATATGTTATCATGAGAAGCGCAGTGACAGTGTAGCAGCCAACCACATGGTGGCGGTAATGCATAAGACAGTTTAACAAGCTCCAATATACTAATACTAATATGGAGAAGAAAACAGTCTTCTTCTCTCTGTTAGCTGTAGCAACAAGTATGGAGAAGTGTTGAAAATTAAAACATGAAGATGAACGTCGTGTGGACTCTCAAAAAATACAATTTTGCGCAGGTAGAATCCTGGCCTCATCAGATGCTGCTTTTTGCTTTTTAAACTGTAAGTGGGTTTGGTTTATTATTGAATATAAGTCAAACTGTGAGTGCAGTTAATTAAACCAAACAGTTTTAATGCTTAGTGGGCGGCGGGCCGCTTTGTTCTATAATAATTGGACCTCAAGTTAAAAAGGTTAAGAACTATTGCTGTTAAAGAACATAAAGAACACCATTTTAATTCCTGTTTTAAATATTTTCCTGACTGTAATCTGTGGTAAGAGAACAACTCATTCATTTGCACCGAAGTTCATTGAGAAGATGTGTGTTTTTAGCGTGGAACAAAGGAACCTGGTAGTTTGTGTAGGTTCTCAGTCATCTAGGTCACTTAATCCTCTTGGATGAGAGGTGAAACGTCTTAAAAAAAAAATACTTCATCCAGTTGCCCTCGATGTAACTATTTTTGGATGTCAATGATATATTTTATACATTGAAATCACAGCATAATGGAATGGGACTTGTGACACTGCTGATAGTAATAAAGGCAGCAGTAGCTGAATCAGTTTGTGTTCTGATGTGAATTTAATGCAGTTGTTTCTACTGTGGTGGTTAGAGGCAGTGACTGTTGAAGGCATAAAAATATATTGTGAACAATTTGTCAAAGGTTGAGCAAGGAAGGAACTTTCTCTTTCTGCCCTAATGAGAGGGCTTTAATTTTTTAATTACTTGGTTTTTAATTTGTTCCTTCACTCTCCTCTGTTTCAGACTCTGTCTTTGCCTCTCTCTCTCTCTCTCTCTCTCTCTCTCTCTCTCTCACTCTCTGTCTGCATGTGTCTTTAATTTATCGACAACCTCATATTCTATAGAAATGATCAAAAACATGTGATTGAGAACCAATGGAGAATTTACATAGACACATCCATAAACATATGTCACTTCTACATACTAAAACTTTTCTGGTACTGCGTCATAGCCTCACTCTACAACCACAGCCAACAACGGCTGTAGCATGTTCCTACCGTCAACAGGATTAAAGTTCGTGTCTCAGGTTCTCTAGTTAATGTTCTGTGCTTTCAATGTCATGACAACATTGTTACCTCTTTGTTTTTAGACAGCCTCCAAAACTGCACACGACTGGATTTAGGATTTATTCTCCTTCTTTTTAGACAGCCTCCAAAACCGCACACAAGTGGATTTAGGATTTATTCTCCTTCTGCTCCCCCCCCCTCCTGATAGACAGATAGACAGACAGACAGAAAGACAGATAGACAGACAGACAGACAGATAGATAGATAGATAAACAGATAGATAGATAGATAGTTAGATAGATAGATAGATAGTTAGATAGATAGATAGATAGCTAGATAGATAGATAGATGGATGGATAGATAGATAGATAGTTAGATAGATAGATAGATGTATGGATGGATGTACTTTATTGATCCCAGGCTGGGGAATTGCAGTGTAGCAGCAGCATACATATAGAGACAATAGGAAAAACATAGAGGTAATTAGAAAAAGCACAATCAAACCTTGTTAGTTTAGCTGTTGTTGTAGAGTGTGATGGCCTGTGGCAGGAAGGATTTCCTGTATCTGTCCCTGGAGCAACCTTTGAGAGAAGGTACTCCATTGTCTGTCTACAGTATGATGGAGAGGGTGCTCATCGTTGTCCATGATGGCTAAGAGTTTGTTCTCCACAACAGTCTCAAAGGCCTCAAGTCTGAGACTAAGAACAGAACCAGCCTTCCTGATGATCTTGTTGAGTCTGTTTGTGTCGCTGGCTCTGATGCTGTTTCCCCAGCACACAACCACAAAGAAAATGGCACTGGCAACAACAGATTAATAGAAGAGCTCTAACATCTTGCTGCACACATTGAAGGATCTCAGCTTCCTCAGGAAATGAAGTCTGCTCATCCCCTTCTTGTACACAGCGTCGATGTTAGCTTTCCAATCCAGTCTGTTGCTGGTCACCACTCACAGGTCTTCAACCTCCTCCACCACCTCATCTCTGATCAGTAGTGGCTGAAACGGCGTCCTCTTCCTTCTGAAGTCAATCACCATCTCTCTGGTCTTGTTGACATTCAGCCTCAGGTGATTCTGTTTAGACCACTCAACTAAGTTGTTAACCAGTGTTCTGTACTCACCTTCCTCACCCTCTCGTATACACCCGACAACAGCTGAGTCATCAGAAAACATCTGCAGAAGACATGACTAAGAGTTGTACTGAAAATCAGTGGTGTATAAGGTGAAGAGGAAGGTAGACAAAACAGTTCCCTGTGGAGCTCCTGTATCACTGACCACAACGTCAGACAAGACCCTGCCCATACGAACAAACTGTGGCCTGCCTGTCAAGTAGTCAGTGATCCAGGAGATCATTGCATGGTCGACACCCATCACCCACAGCTTTTCACCCATGCTGTGGTTGGATGGTGTTGAAAGCACTGGAGAAGTCAAAGAATGTGATCCTCACAGTGCTTCCACCACCATCCAGATGCAAAAGAGCTCGTTGCAGCAGGTGAATGACAGCATCGTCAACTGCAATTGCAGACAATTGCAAAGGGTCAAAAAATGTACTTACCTGTGGCTTCAGCTGGGCTAAAACAAGTCGCTCCAGAACCTTCATCACATGAGATGTAAGGGCGACCGGTCTGTAGTCAGCCAGATCAGATGGTCTTGACTTCTTGGGGGCAGGAACCAAGCAGGATGTCTTTCACATTGGGACTCTCTCATGGCTCAGACTCAGGTTGTACAGATGGCACAGTACTGGAGACAGCTGGCTAGCGCAGGTCTTGAGAAGCCTAGGTGAGATGCCATCAGGACCAGCAGCCTTTCGTTGATGTTTCTCCAACTGCCTTTTTACCTGCAGTCACCGTTGGGCATTTCATTGTTTTTCATTCACCTCCAAACGTACCTCATACTGTTCTGTTGGAGCTCAGCCTCCAGTTTTCTCCTGTAGTTGTCCTTGTAAGTCCTTAGCATCTCTCTGAGTTCATGCTGCATGCTGAAGTGCCTTCAGATCACTGGTAATCCAGGGCTTGTTGTTAGAAAAACAGCGCACTGACCGAGCTGGTACTATGGTGTCCTCACAGAACTTGATGTACTCATGATGCAGTCACTCATATGGTCAGTGTCCTCCCCATGTGGCTCACAGAGTACATCCCAGTCAGTCGACTCAAAACAGTCCTGCAGTGCTTCTTCAGCCTCCTGTGTCCACCTCCTCACCGTCCTGGTGAGCACTGGCTGCCTATTCACAACGGGAACATATCTCGGAGTCATCATGACTAAATTGTGGTCTGACCTGCCAAAGGGGCAACTAGCAAACAAACAGTTAAAAGACACGATGGGACCTGCAGCTACAGGCAGCCACCTGCAGCAACGCCAACTCACGAATCTGATAGTGGCAACTGTCATGCCCTCCCACCCCCCTCTGTCGTAAGCAATCATTAGCCATAATAGGTCGGTGTTTGTTTGCTGTTCTATCTTACATCATTCTGGGCAGAATGATGTAAGATAGAACAGCAAACAGCAGAACATCTTACATCATGTTCTAAGATGATGTAAGATGTTACATCATCTCACACCAGTGCACCCTGGTGGTGCACTGGTGGTGCAGTGATTACTGCAACAGTAATCATGTTGATTACCAACAGTAATCATGTTGGTGGTGCCACGGCTGCCTGCTCTGAGCCGCTTCACCAGTCTGTCAGTGAAATTACAGGTAATGAGTTGTCAAAACAGCAGGGAAATCTTTCTCCTTAAGGCCATACATCTCGCACAATGTTCGCTTCTCACAAGACAGTGGCCGTATTATCAAACGGAGTCACCTGAATGAGAAATGTTAAATGTGCTGGTTAGGGCAAATTTTTATATACCATATTTTTCAGACCATAAGGCGCACCGCATTATAAGGCGCATTAAGCGAAACAAAACAGTCAGTGTAGCAACTAAAAGCGGAACAATCAAGCATGTCCGAATCCCTCTCGTCAATATCCGAGTCAGTCTCGTTGCTGTTACTTAAATGTTCAGTGATGATTCCGGCCTTCGTGAAAGCTCGGACGACATTTGAGACTTATACCTTAGCCCAGGCATCCACGATACATTGGCAGATAGTGGCGTAATTAGCCCGGCGTTGCCTCCCTGTCTTGGTGAATGTGTGTTCGACTTCTGTCATCCAATGCTCCCATGCAGCTCGTAATTTAACGTTGAACGCCCTGTTAACACCAATATTTAGCGGTTGGAATTCTTTGGTTAATCCACCCGGAATGATGACAAGCCCCGAATTTGCTTCACTTTGGTTTTGACAATATCGGTGAGGTGGGCACGCATGGAGTCGCAGATCAATAGGCACCTGCCATCATGATAACTAAAAAGAAAAAACTACATAAAATAAATGTATTTTACACTGATCTGTGTTAAAGATGCATTTTCAGTATGACTCTACACATTTCTGACATTTTATTAAGTAAAGAAAAGTAAAAAATTTGAGTATTTTGCATTCAAATACAGGGCAGAAATCCCAGGTGAGGCAGTGGAGAGCTGTGCCTCATATCTGACTGCGTGATCCAGTACAAACTGGGTCACATGACGCTTGCCAGTTTCTGTTCCTCAGCCAATAAAGTGCAGAGGAAAGTCAGCAGGGGAGGCAAACAGTACTCTGCCTCACCTCAAGGGGTCGTACATGAACTGACAGGTGCTCCCCAGCTGGCATCAACAGGCAATTGGAAGTCGGAGCCAAGCTGGAGCCAGTAGTAGGTCAAGAACAGCTTTTTCTATGCTCTACCTATGGATTGTATTTCAAGACGGAAATATTTCTCAAACTGGACTTCCGGTTCAAACAGAAGGTGATAAGTGATGGAAGACCAACGCCGGAGCTAAAAGGTTTGCTTCAAACTACAAGACAGGAGAATCGTTCTTTTCAAATGGAGTGGTACAAACGAAAAGACTGGCTGTGTGGCTGTCCTGAAAAAAAACGCCATTACAGCTTTCCTTGTGTTTTATTCTCATCTCATCATGTGACTCGGGATACTGTGACCTGAAACATTTGCAAAGAAGCCTCAGCAGACATGAAGATCAGCCATGTACATTCAAAGCCAGATTTCTTTAAAAACTTTTGGAAATTCAAGGATTGATTTGGCCTTGGATGAGCAACGGACACTAAACATTAGTGTCTACAATGCTAAGGTGAGGGAAAACCGAAAGATTCAACCATGGACTTCATCTATAAGTAAAGGTAAGGCTAAAAATGATTTTAAGTTTTTTAAAAATAAGATGGGAGTGAGTAGAAAAAAGATTCAAGTATTTGATAACTACATTTTTGGCCTAAACTATTTTTTTTCTTATCATTTTGATAGACAACCTTTGATTAAAGCAACAGAATTTAAAGTTTGAAAAATAACTGACATTTTTACTGAAGGTCAAAATTTAATTTGTGCTCCACTCATCTCTATACTTGAATTTGTTTACAGTAAATATGAATTTCTTAGACACAGGAAAAGGTGTAAGTGTAATTGAAAGAGAAATGCTGATGGATATGAAGCATTACCAGGTGCATGCTGTTGGATGAATAGTGAAGTAAGATGCTCTTTTCAGTTCTTACAACTGTAAATCTGACTCCAGAGGAGTTAGTGCCTCACCAGCCGCACGTCACATTTCTATTTTTACACCTGCTTATTTTATTTCAATATCATTCCTGATTGTGTCTTTATTGAAGAAAACTTGCCAGAATTATAAAACATGCCAAACATGGCTAATGAACTACCTTTTACCAATTGTTGTCTTCTTTTTTTTACCAACATTAATTTAACCCTTTTGCGGTCCTTCACATTTTTGTACACACCGTTTGTCCTTGCAATGATTTTCATCTTGTCCCAGAATATGAGTATTAATGAATATGAGGAAAAGTTGGCACAAGTCATGCAGTACAGGAACATGCACACGCACGCATACTCATGCAAGAACACACACACACACATAAAGACATATTGGGTCTAGATGACCCCCGGGTCCGAAGGACTTTACAAGGGTTAACCTGTAGTCTTTCAGCACTTCTGATCATCTAACATGAAAGGCATGAATGGGTTCCAATCAGACCTGGACCGGGACTCCGAGAGCAGCTTTAGGACCGGGTCTGGATCAGATCCAGGTCTGATGAGCAGCTTTAAGAACACAATTCATCCGGGATCTGTTCTGGTGCTGTCATCCTCATCTGTACAAATCTGTTCTCCTGTATAAATAGCTCAACTCATCAGTTTCATCGATCTATTCCTGAGTCTAGAACAAAGCCTCGGAGTGGTCTACTGTAAGTTAGCATTCTGGGAAACAGAACTTTAGAACGTTTTAAGGACACTTGGCTCCAAAACCTCAAACATTTCTGATTTTAATAAAAGAATCTTTTGTTTTGAAAAATAAAATATACAAATATACTTTGTTACTGTGCTTAAACCCTGGTTTTGAATCTTACACACAAAACATTTCATGGCAGTGAAATAATACAAGCCATTCATTTAGTTTTAATCAGATCATCTTTTTGAAAATACCATACAATATAATATTCTACTTTCCTCATAAATGTTAGACACCAGTGTTTATCTCACAGAACAGAGCTGTTCCTCACATCCACTCCACATCTGCCATGTACTGTAAGCACGAGGTCAGAGTTCATACATACTAATTTTTGCTCATTAAATTCTTCCAAAAAGGTTCTTTTTTGGGGCCCTCCTTTGATCTTGCGTTTTTTCCAGGTTAATGTTGCACGTTTATGATCATTCATTGGTTCCTTAGCCGCTGCACGTGTGCAAATGTCTTGTGTGTATGGATATGCTCACGAAATGCTTATGTATGTATGTACAGGTGTATGCATATTTAGATATGTATATATGTATATGTACAGTATGTGCATACAGTGGTATGAAAAAGTTTGGGCACCCCTGATCATTTTCAAGATTTTCCTTTATGTATCATTGGTTGTTCGGAACAGCAATTTCAATTAAATATATCATATAGCAAACAAACACAGTGATATTTAAGAAGCGAAATGAAGTTTATAGGATTTACAGAAAGTATGCAATAATTACTTAAACAAAAGTAGACAGGTGCATACATTTAGGCACCCTTGTTGTTTTATTGATTTGAATACCTTTAGCACTAATTATTGGAACACAAAATTTATTTTGGTAAGCTCATTGACCTTTGACCTACATACACAGGTAAAGCCAATCATGAGAAAGAGTATTTAAGGTGACCAATTGCAAGTTGTTCTCCCCTTTGCATCTTCTCTGAAGACTGGCAACATGGGAGCCTCAAACCAACTGTCAAACGACCTGAAAACGACGATTGTTCGACATCATGGTTTAGGGGAAGGATACAAAAAGCTAGCTCAGAGATTTCAGCTGTCAGTTTCCACTGTGAGGAACATAGTGAGGAAATGGAAGACCACAGGCACAGTTCTAGTTAAGGCCTGTAGTGGCAGGCCAAGAAAAATAGAGGCGAAGGATGGTGAGAACAGTCAAACTCAACCCACAGACCAGCTCCAAAGATCAACATGATCTTGCTGCAGATGGTGTCACTGTGCATCGTTCAACTATTTAGCGCACTTTGCACAAGGACATGCTGTATGGGAGAGTAATGAGGCAGAAGCCTTTTCTGCGCCCATGCCACAAAAAGAGTCGCTTGAGGTATGCTAAAGCACATTTGGACAAGCTAGCTTCATTTTGGAATAAGGTGCTGTGGACTGATGAAACTAAAATTGAGTTATTTGGACATAACAAGGGGCATCATACCATACCACTGTAGGTATGTAGGTATATATGTATGTGTATATCCAGTATATGCATATTTATAACTTATATAGTGTGTATAAATATATTTCTAATATCTATCCTATATAATATTAGAATATATATGTATAGTAGCTCCTAGTAATAATGGTTGTATAAATCTGGTCGACACCCCATACACTTGTTAAGGAGTCCCTAATCCTGGTAAGTTGGGTCCAAATGCTGGACACAAGCTTCAATAAATCAGCACAGTTTATTTACAAAGATACAGTGATCAATTCTGTGACAACTTGAACGGTGAAGAGGTGCTCATGTGCAAATGAGGTGACGCCAAACAATCCCACACATGTGTCTCCTTCCCTGGGTATGAATCCCACTCCTGCGACAAGAAACATAGAAAGGGCACCATCCACAGGGTAACCGCATTAATAGAGAATTAAGCCTCGACTCACCACCCAATTGAGTACAACACTCTGGCGCTGATCCTCCGGCAAGACGGACCTTAAATGCTCCCTCCGCCCTGATTGGAAGTGCCGGCAGGTGCGCGCCTTCACCACCGCGCCAAATCACCAACTGCTGTGAACAGTGGGCATACGCCCACACCAGGAAGCCAACCATCACAACACAATATATCTGCTGGATCTGCCTATATAGCTAACTGTTTATCTAATTTAATTATTTAATTACGCAACTATTTCGACTGTTCATATGTTTAAACTATTTATATACCTATTCACATAACATCCTTATAATTATACTAGTTCTGCTTAAATATATACATACATACCATAGAGATAAAGTAGTATACTTAGTGTACATGCAAATATATATATTAAGATGGCACTGATGCTGATGGCAGCAGCCTTCTGGTCACTCTGCAGCACTAACTTTTCTTTCAACTTTCACTTGTACTTTCTTTACTTCTTTCACGGAGCATTATCACTATGGATACCTGCAATCCTACATCTGCAACCGGAGCCAGTTCTCTCGTTTATTCAAGGGACGAGCTGCTGGCTCTGAGGACAACAAAGCACGGAATACGGCACAACATACCAGCAAAGTTCAAGAGGAGGTACAGAGGATGCAGAGCCAGGGCTAAAATAAAGGCGAAGATAGCGGATAACCGGAGGCCTTCCATTCCCTCCGTTATCATGGGTAGCTAGACTCTCTTTCCAATAAAATGGACAAGCTATCCGCACTGTACAACCAGCGGATATACCGGGAGTGCAGCCTGTTCATCTTCACGGAGGCTTACTGACAACAAAGGCATGCGGGAAGAGCAAAGGAGGGGGACCGTAAAGAAAGTTTTATGTTGCCCGGATTGATTAGATTGCCAGAAACTGAGGCCGAGCAGCTTAGACTTAAAGTGTCGGCAGCACTCTCTAGTGCCAAATTACCTCCTTCCAACATCTCCACCCAGGAGAGACAGGCACTTAACACACTGCAGAAAGATCCCAACATCACAATCTTACCAGCAGACAAAGGGAGATGCACAGTAATCCTCAACACCACCGACTACCACTCAATAGTGAGCAGCCTCCTCAGTGAAACAACAACCTACGAGTTCCTCAGACGAGACCCCACTAATATCTACAAATCAAAAGTGGTCAAATGCCTACAGAAGCTGGAGAAGGAACGGGTTAGTGACCAAGCTCTTTATTTCAAGCTTTATCCAGGGGATGCTGTTCCTTGCATCTGGCTAAACACCTCGCTACCATCCTCTCTCCATTGGTGGGGGACACTCCACACCATATTATAAACTCAATGGACTTCACCACCAAAATCAGTGAGATCAAACTTGAGGCTGAAGAAACTATGGTGTCTTATGATGTCACGTCATTTTTCACTTCCCCACTGGAGATGCAGTACAAGCAGTAAAGAGAAAACTGCTGCTTGATGAGAATCTGACGGAAAGGACCAACCTCTCCCCTGAACAGTTGTGTGACCTTCTTGACCTATGTCTGAACACCACCTATTTCCAATATAACGAGGGTTTCTACAGGCAAAAACATGGCTGTGCCATGGGATCTCCAGTATCCCCCATTGTAGCTAACCTGTATATGGAAGAGATGGAGAGTAGAGCTCTAACAACTTTCAGAGGCCACTCACCAAGACATTGGTTCAGGTATGTGGACGATACCCACCATCAAGAAGGGGGAAGTTCAAAGTTTCAATGACCATCTCAACTCTGTGGATAGAAACATCCAGTTCATAAGAGAGAATGTCAGGGACAACTGTTTACCTTTCCTGGATTGTGTTGTGCACATTGAAAGAAATGGGAAACTCAGCCTGGAGGTATATAGGAAACCTACCCGATCAGTACCTCCTGTTTGATTCACATCATCCACTTGAACACAAATTGGGGGTGATACGGACCCTTCAGCACAGAGCCCAAAACATTCCCTCAGAATCAGAAGGGAAAAGAAGGGAACAAAAACACATAAACACAGCACTCCAGAACTGTGGCTATCCAAAACTGGGCGTTTGCTAAAATGGCCTACAAGCCCAGGAAGGAGATAAAAGATGATGAAGCCCAAAAGAGAAATAACATTGTCATCCCATATGTGGCAGGTGTTTCAGAGAAACTCAGGAGGATCTTCAACACCCATCAGATCTCGGTGCATTTCAAACCCACCAACACCCTGAGGCAGAAACTTGTCCACCCTAAAGATTGCCAGTCACAGACAGAGCAATGTGGTATATGCAGTGTAATGCAATGAGGAATGCTCTCACCTGTACATTGGGGAAACAAACCAGCCATTACACAAACGTATGGCGCAACACAGGGGGGCCACAGACTCAGGCCAGGACTCAGCAGTCCACCTCCACCTGAAAGAGAAGGGCCACTCCTTTGATGATCAAAAGGTGCGCATTCTAGCCAGAGAGGACAGATGGTTTGAGAGAAGGGTGAAGGAAGCCATCCATGTCAAACTGGAAAGACCATCTTTTAACAGAGGAGGGGGCCTCAGACACCATTTGTCACCAACATACAATGCCGTCCTTAGTTCTCTCCCCAGTAAGTACAGACGCAACTCACATTTCCATTCAGGTAACACCAACGACCCCCACCCAGAGGACAGGGAGGGGGAACAATCCACCATGGGGCCAACGACTCACATGACCATTTAAAGGTCATATTGTTTTGAGCCCTGGGCCACTTTCTTTTGACACCACACCCCTCTTTTGGTGTGGATAGATAAATACCTGGAAAGTCCCCACCAGGATAGTAGAACTGATGAAGCCTATTGGATAAGAGGCAAAACGTCTTCAATTTACTTGAGGTGAGTCCAGTTGCCTACTTTTAAAACTGCTTTTGAAATTGTCCCGGACTTGGAGCTATTAGCCGTTATCCTCCGGCCATACTATCTGCCTAGGGAGTTTAGTCACATGATCTCCCTGTGTTTACATCTCTCCGAGAGCTGTTGCAGCCACTTCCTGTGAGAAAATTCACACCGTCACAGCAGGTCCTTGGACACAACACCCTGGTGCTTTCATCCTGATTTCTGGTGACTTTAATCACATCACTCTGGACTCTACACTGGCTGACTTTCATCACCTTGACACCACAGACTGGGATGTACTACTGAGTCCAGATGATGAGGACATCGAGGGAGCTACTTACTGCCTGATGGATTATCTTATTTTTTGCTTGGATGTGGTTGCCCCTGCAAAGACTGTACGGTGTTACCCTAATAACAAACCATGGGTAACACAGGAAGTCAAAGCTGTCCTCAAAAGCAAGAAGGAAGCCTTCAGGAGGAACAACAGGGAGGAGATGAGAGCAGCACAGAGGGAGGTGAAACGCTGCCTGAAGGATGCTAATGACACCTACAGGAGGAAAGTGGGAGGAGCAGAAGCTGAAAGAGAACAACATGAGGGAGGTCTGGGATGGTGTGAGAACCATCACAGGCCATAAAGCTAAGACCAGCCCAGAGGAGGGGGAAGTGGAGAAGGCAAATAGTTTGAACAACTTCTTTAATCAGTTCAAACACTCCATCCCCCCTCCACCCACACCCTCATCGCAGCCTCCTCCGCTCCCTCTCTCAGTGGCCTACCACCCAAGCTCCACCACATCACACCTCCCTCCTTCCACTCTGCTGGTAGTAAAAACACCACCTCCAACCTGCCCACCTGCAACTCCTCTACTCCCATCCCACAACACCCACCCCAACCCCCCTTTCTCCTCTCCTCTTCTCCTCCTCGCTCCCGTCCCTTCTCCCACCCCCACCCCCCCCCCACCCCTTTCCCCTCCCCCTCATCTTCCACCTCTCCTCCTCCCCTCCCCCCTTCACCACATCCCCTCTCACCCCCCCATCATAGCCGACCAAGTGAGGAGAGAACTGACCCGGAAGGCAGCAGGCCCAGACAAGGTGTGTCCACGGCTGAAGTCCTGCACTGCTGAACTCGGGGAGCCGCTTCAACGAATCTACAACCTGAGTCTTCGACTAGGGAGAGTGCCAACCATCTGGAAAATGTCCTGCATCGTTCCAGTTCCCAAAAAGAACCGGCCCAGCGAGCTGAACGACTTCCGACCCGTGGCACTCACATCACACCTGATGAAGACTCTTCCTCAACCTCCTCAGGCCGGAGGTGCAACATGCCCAAGACAACCTACAGTTTGCCTACAGTGCGGAGATCGAGGATGCCACCCTCTCCCTCCTCCACTGAGCCCACTCAAATCTAGACAGGGGGAGCGGCGCTGTGAGAATCCTCTTCTTGGATTTTTCTAGCGCCTTCAACACCATCCAGCCACTTGCACTCCAGGATGAACTGATGCAAGTGGACCCCTGTCTTGGATTGTCCTGGATTTCCAGCTACCTTACGGACAAACCACAGTATGTCAGGCTGAATAACGTCAAATCTGACACTGTGGTCAGCAACATCGGAGCCCCACAGGGGACGGTGCTGTCCCCTCTCCTCTTCACCCTATACACCTCTGACTTCTGGTACAACTTCGAACTGTGTCACATCTAGAAGTTTGCAGATGACACAGCCATTGTGGGGTGTATTAAGGACAACAATGAGGAGGACTACATGTGCCTCGTGAGGAACTTTGTTGTATGGAGCAAATCCAACCACCTGCAGCTCAACACTTTCAAGACCAAGGAGCTGGTCATAGGCCATAAGATGAACCCGATTATTGTTTCATCTCATTTCGACGTCTGCGAACTACACGATCTTAACTTAAACATAAAAAAGAACGAGTTACGTTAAACTTACAGCAAAAAGTTCATCGCAAAAAATCCTGCCCATTAGTTTCTTCAAGCGTAATAGGATTTTTGTTAGCGAGCGGTGGCACGGTTCGACACATGCACAAAGAACAATGAGGCAAATAGACGATAAGGTGAACTTTGTATGTTAAGTCATTTTGATCAATAAAATGAAGTAATCAATGGCAAGGACCATTTGTTTATTCATTCGTTCATTTATTCACTCCTAACTAAATACAACACAGATCAATCATAAAAAACAATCTTTATTGAAACATATATACATACAGTATGTACAATATATAAAACATCAAAAATATTTGGATTCCAGTGGGCGGAGTGAACGCTAGCGCGACTTGCTGCTTTAGCAGCTTATTGATCCACAACTGTCACCGCTCCTGTGTCCATTTCGACTGAGTCCTCGCAGAGTTTGTCACCACAGTGTTAACTGGCAGGATACACTTCGAGTCCGTTCTTCTCTGGACTTTGCTGTCATTTCCTTCACCAACCTGCGATGGGCCTGCTCCAATACTCCACTTCGGCTGCATCACCTCTCCTCCTGGACATTACTTTCCTGCCCCGCCGGAGATACTGTATATCCACCGTGGGAACATCCATAAAGACACCTCGAAAACAATAGTCCATCTGGTCCACCTCTGGCCGGGTCGTTGACCACAGTGTGCTAGCCTACCTAGCCCGGTCGGCTAACACTCCTCCCAGATGTGACAACACCACCGTCAACTTTGGTCTGCTCAACATCCGCTCACTCACGAGCAAAAGACATCTTATCCAGGATATCCTCACCGACTTTCTCTTTTTAACCGAGCCATGGCAACAGCCCAACGACTTCTCTCAACTAAACAAATCCACTCCTACGGGGTTTGTTTACATCTGTCAACCCCGCGAATCCAGCCGAGGAGGAGGTCTCGCGATAATCCACCGCGAGAAATGGAAAGTCTCGGCGGTGTCTGTTCCAACCTTCTCCTCCTTTGAATCCATCGTGTGTCAACTGTCTGGTCGTACTCCTACCATCATTACAACTAATGATACAACCCTAAACCCAACTAACCAGTTTTTAAACGACTTTGCTGCTCTGCTTACTTATTTGTCTACCCTCTCACCAAACAATATAGTACTGGGAGATTTCAACATCCACATGGATAATATTAATAACCCTCTTACCAAAGACTTCTCATCCTGCATGGACAGCTTTGGATTCCAACAGTTTACTAATGTTCCCACTCATACTCATGGTCACATCTTGGATCTAATTTGCTGCTCTGGTGTCTCTCCTTCCAACCACACAGCTGATGAACTCCCAATAACTCACCATTTCCTCCTCTCATTTAATATAAGTCTCCCTCTTTTTGTTTCCAAGCTGCCCCGTCTCATCTCCTACCGTAATATTAAGAACATTAACTTGGACTCTCTTGCCTCTAGTATTTACCCCCTCATGGATTTTCACAATCTAACCACCCCTGAAGAACTGGTCTCTCACTACAACGTTGGACTTCAACACATACTCAACTCTCTTGCTCCGCTAAAAAACAGGTCTGTTTCCTTCTCCCATTCTGCCCCCTGGTTTACGCCTGAACTTGCCTGACTCATGAAAGCCAAAGGCCGACAACTTGAACGGCTGCAATGCAAATCTGGACTAACTATTCACAAAAACATTTATAAAAATCACATGCTGCACTACAAGGACTGTATCACCCAAACAAAATCCAATTACTACACTGGTTTAATCTGTTCACATGAAGGCAACACCAAATCACTATACTCACTGTATAAGAAGATTGTCCTAGCCCCAGACTCTCTACCATCTCATCTGTACTCAATTGTATTCTGTAACTCCCTCATGGCAGTTTTTGATGAAAAGATCCAGAAAATTCATAAGCATCTTAGTCCACAACCCACCTCCGATACTATCTGAACGCCCCCCTTCTACCCACTCCTTTTCCTCCTTTCTGCTCCCCTCCACCTCAGTAATCTCCGATCTCATCTACAAATCTAAGCCCTCCACCTGTCAGCTGGATCCTCTCCCCACAGATTTAGTTAAAGCATGCCTCCCTTCTCTCGTCCCTCTCATTTCCGCCATCATCCACTCTTCTGTTACCACTGGGACTGTTCCTACCTCTTTCAAAATTGCTGCAATAACCCCAATTCTGAAAAAACCTGGCGCTGACTCCACCAATTTTAATAACCTACGTCCAATCTCCAACCTGCCTTTCATCTCTAAAATCCTCGAGAAAATAATAGCAACTCAACTCAA
>NC_024327.1:14413410-14420482 GCF_000523025.1 Cynoglossus semilaevis | reverse complement strand
GCCCCTCCCTCACTCCCCATACCACTTCCATCCTGGTTCACAGCCTTGTCACCTCCCACCTTGACTATTGCAACTCCCTCCTCTTTGGTCTCACCCACAAGTCTCTTCATAAGCTCCAACTGGTCCAGAACTCAGCCGCCCGCATCATTACTAGAACCCCTTCCATCCACCACATCACTCCTGTCCTGCAACAGCTTCACTGGCTCCCGATCAAGTTCCGTATTAACTACAAAATCCTTCTGCTCACATTCAAAGCCATCCACAACTCTGCTCCACCATACATCTCAGATCTTCTTCATGTCGCTGTTCCCTCCCGCTTAGTCAGATCATCCTCCTCCATTCATCTGACTGTCCCCTCTGCCCGTCTCACCACCATGGGGTACAGAGCTTTCAGTCGCTCTGCTCCCCAGCTTTGGAACTCTCTACCCCCCATCTTGAGGAACATCAATTCACTCCCACAATTCAAGTCTGCACTTAAAACTCATCTGTTTAAAATTGCCTTCTCCATCTGTTATTTCACTGTTGTATTTTAACTTGTTCTTAATGTTTTAATGTTTTATTGTTTTTTGTGTTGGTCTCTTTGTATTCACTGTAAGGTGTCCTTGGGTGACAGAAAGGCGCCTATAATAATAAAATTTATTATTATTATTAAAACAATACAAAAGAGCATAAGAAAATGAATGGTAATGTTAACAAAGCAACCACTACAATATAACTGTGAGGCAATAGGCTACACATGACATGTTAGTCTTCACTGTCAGTGTTAGGGCAGTTGTCATCCTCCTTCTCCTCGATTTCCTGTTTGTTTGCACAGTTGCAACACCTACACAGGTCTGTACAACAGAGTCCTGCAGAGACACAGGAACTCTCCTTGCAGCTGCAGTGTATGGCATGCAAAACACTGTCAGGGGCCGGATTTCTTGTCATCCATGTGACATGTAAGTTTCCATCTTCTAGGTGCCAACCGTATCCAGCAGGTGATGGAACACCTATATTTTGTTTGACACAGCCTGATACTTTGCCCTTTTGCAGTGCTGATGGAGGGCATCACTTGTGAGGGGAATAGACAATTCTGGCAAGGCAGATGATGCCATACAGAAAGCCTTGTACCTAGCCTCACTGACATTTTCAGCAGCCAGCTGATCATACAGGTGGCATACATATTTGCAAAGTAGTGCAAATGTTGAGTGGTCCAAGTTAAAGTTAGCACCCAGATTTTTAAAAGCCTTGAGGTACTCTTCCCGCTGACATGCTACAAAAAATGTCTTTCTTTTGCCTTTACCATAAAAGGGACTTGTGGCTCAAGGTTCAAGGCTGAACACACTGGTTGCGAGAGCTGATGACACCTTGGTAATGTCAATGATGTGTGTCCTGTTGCCCATCCCTGTGAAAAAATATAAGCTATCAACCACACTATCAGCTGTTTTGCTTGTTGCCAAATAGTACAAGTCTGTGCGGACAGCAAGAATTTAACAGTTTCTCTAAGCTGGGTGGTCAGCTTAAAGAAACTGACAAATTTCTCTAACAAAGCTGACAAATAATAATTAATGAAATTGCCTTGCAATTACCTGTAGTTTGAAGCATCAAGACCTTCACGTCTTCCTCAGTTGGCCCATTCTCAGCACCTCCTGGTTTATAAGCAGCCTTTGACGGGTGATCCTCTCACAGAACATCTTATAGCTGATATCAAATGTTGTCTCATCCCTAAAACTGAAAGAAAATAAGCATGATTTGAAAGAATATCAATAAATGTTGTGATTGTGTTCACATACAAAAGAAGTAAAATATATTGTATGTTTATTTATGTAAAGTTAATAAATGACTTACTGTTTTTTCTTTGGTCTGGCAGGCTCACTCAAAAACCTGGTGTACTGTAGGTGAAAGCTCTTGTGGTACTGCACCTCCAGAGCCACACAGTCTTCTTCTTTCATGTGGATTAGAATGCTATGCTATCCTTTAATAGCATAGCATTCTAATGGGGGCGGGGGCGTTTTTGCTTACCTGCTGTTAATGTTTCTGCTTTTGACAGAGCTTCCTGTTGTCATCTGCCTGCTTTGTCTGCTTCCCTTTTTCTTCCATATTATGCACAGGGCTGGAAGGACGAGGCCAGAGCTCACGATGGGCAGGCCTGACCTGGATCTTAGTTTCTTTGTAAGACTCGGTGTCGTCCTGCTCGATGTTGATGGGATGGTTTCACTTCTTGAGCGGTTTTCTGTATCCTCTCCCCTCTTTCTCTTACGTCCAAGGCCCCTTTTAACTTTTGCAATTGCACTCTTGTCAATAAACCTCCGGTAGCATGTGGGATGAAAAGCAGCGTTCTCAGGAATGCTTTCAAACTCCAAATCCAGGCAGTGTTTGTAGTTTTCAACTACGTATCGAAACTCAACCCGAGCCACCGTTGTAGACTCTTCTTGTACATATTCCACCGTGCGAGAGTGAAATCCTGAATTTTTTTGTGCTTCGCAGAGGCTATGTGCATATAGCACTGTTTATGTCCAGAAGATTTCGTTTGTTTACACATTTTTGTTTGAGTTTTCCTCTTCTTCAGTACTGCTAGATGAAACTCTTTAGGCAGCCATCTTGCTTTTCTGTTTACCAAAAGCTGCTACCCTATTGGTGTAGTCTGGTCACGTGTCGACCGTGCCACCTCTCGCGCACCAAAATCTTATTGCGCCCTGAAGATGTTAGTTCTTTATAAAATGCCGAACGTTTTGCTGTAAGTTTACTGTAACTTGTTGTTTTTTATGAAGTTGAGATTGTGTAGTTCGCAGACGTCGGAGCGGAATTCAATTTCTAAAAGACTTTTCGTGCTTTACCTTACGGCCTATCATAGACTTTGGGAAATCCAAACAAAAACTCTGAACTATAAATACCTTGGGCTGTGGTTGGACAACAAGCTGGACTGGGCACACAACAGTAGGCAGCTGTACAAGAAGACCCAGAGTAGACTGCACTTCTTGCAGAGGCTCAGGTCTTTCAACATCTGCAGGAAGCTCCTGAAAATGTTTTACCAGTTTGTGGTTGCCAGCATTATTCGGTATGCTGTTGTGTGCTGGGGGAGCAGCACATCAAATAAGGACTTACACAGATTAGTGAAGCTGATCAGGGAGTCTAGCTCTGTGGTGGGCATCAACCTGGACCCTCTGGTGACAGTGGCAGAGAAGAGAACACTTGCTCGCCATCTTGGACAATGCCACTCATCCTCTGCACGCTTTCATCAGCAATCAGAGGAGTCTGTTCAGTGACAGGCTCCTCCTTCCAAAGAGTAGAACCAATAGACTTAAAAACTCCTTCACTGGGTGGGAGGAGGGTGAACAAATGACTGGTGGACAGGGGAGTAAATGCAATAACCCAACAATAATTTCAGTGCAATAAACACAATCTCCAATTACATTACTATTATATTTTAACTAACCATTGTATTTCTATTTCATATTCTATTATAAGTATATGTTTATGTATGTGTATATACATATGCTCACGTAATGCTAATATATGTGTATGTCTGTACATGAGTATGCATATTTAGATGTATGTGTGCAGGTATATACAGTATCTATCTGTCTGTCTGTCTGTCTATCTATCTATCACTACAATGTGAAAGAGAGCAGCGAGAAAGTCAACTGCACTCAAAAGTTTACACCGGACGTGGCAACTGTTTTAAGATTTGAGGTCAAATTATACAATGTGATAAAATATCAAAAAACGTTTTTGCACCGTCTTTATGGCTTATTAGCTTTATATTTTGTAATAGCAGCTGTCAGCTGTTATCTTTTAGAGCAGGCGTGGACAAACTTTTTGACTTGGGGGCCACAATTGTCCTAAAATTGAATAGGGGGGCCGGGTCAGGAGCAGATAGATGGAGTGTTTGTGCGAACTAAATGTAAAAGTCATGCATAAAGGCTAATATGCTAAAATGCTTTTATTGAGATATTTATAAAACACCAGTCTGTATTATTGATTCAATTTCCTTTCCAGAGTGTAGATTGGAGAGATATACTGTATTTCAGTTTCTCTGTTTCCTGTTTTTTTTTGTAAGCAATGAATAATAGTCTCAGCTTTTTAGATGAGGCTAATATTTAAAAAAAAATGCATATAAAGTATATCTTCTGTAATAAATAGATAAAAATAAATAAAAAATAAGTCTTTGAAATAAAAAAAAACAATGGAATCTCTATGCTCTATTTAGTTGTCATTATCTGTTTTATCGTCAGACACCGCTATCTGTCGACCATGTCAAAAAGTGCTACTCATAAGTTTTTATTGTAGAAAAGAAACTGAATTTAAAAAATGTAGAAATTAAAAATGGTTTTTAGTCGTAAATAAATTAGACATTTCTTTGAATTTTCTCTTTACCCTTTAGTTAGTTTGGGTCACTTGATTACAATGGGAGGAAACTGGTTTGACAGACAACATCTACAGCGTATATGAATGTAAATATTAAGTCTCCCTTGTTCCCATTTGTGCCACTCGACAACAAACTACATAATGATGTGCTGAGACTCAGCTCCTTTCTTCCTGTTGAATGACTGTGACCAAAATTAAACAAAACTGATCACATGGTTATATTGTTTATACCATCGCTTCAGTATTCCTTCATTTATTAACTTTAAAGCAACTGTCCTCGGCACATCTCCCCTTTAATCCAGCAGATGGTGGTAATGTACCTCTCGTTTAGTTGGCAGATAACGAGTCGAAGTGTGTCCAGGAGCGGCGTTAGAAGAATATCCATCCATCCATCCATTTTCATCCGCTTATCCGTTACCGGGTCGCGGGGGCAGCAGTCGCCACCCAAATCACACTGCACCGTACCAACCGCCCTAAACCTTCCTGCGGGTGGTGAGTCCACTGGAAGGTACCAACCGCCCTAACCGGGATTCAAACTTGCCCAGGAGGTGAACCCTGGGGTTCCACACCAATGACAGAGACATTGCCTCGGGGCCAAAGTGCCACAAGAATAGCAAGGTCAAAAGGTCTGCACTCATCTCTATACTCTATACCAGGGGTGTCAAACATACGGCCCGCGGGCCGGAACCGAGGAGGTTCGATCTGGCCCGCAGAATAATTTGAAAGTGGAAAAAAAGCGTAAAAGACATGGATTTAATTTTTTTAAATTAAATTTAATTCAAGAATTATCCGCTAGGGCGCACTGTTTTGCGCCCTTGACGTAATTTCTACCCTGTTCTCTACCTGCCTGCTACACCCTCATTAGCAGAAATGGCGTTATCAAAAAAGCGAAAAGTAGATAAAGAGTGTAGAATTTTCCAAGAAAAATGGACCACGTCCTATTTATTTACGGAAACGCACGGTAAACCTCTGTGCTTGGTGTGTTTGCAACAAGTTTCGGCATGTAAGGAATATAATATTCGGCGCCACTACGAGACTCGCCACAGCGCAAATTATGACAACTTACAAGGACAACTGAGAAAAGATAAGGTCAAAGAATTGCTGGCGGGTCTGAAGAAACAGCAGTCAACTTTCACCCGGAGCCGAGAAGTCAGTGAAGCTGCAGTAAAAGCCAGCTACCTAATTGCTAGTGAAATAGCATCAGCATCAAAGCCGTATTCCGACGGTGACTTTGTTAAAAGATGCATGATGAAGGCGGCTGAACTCGTATGCCCCGAGAAGCGACAAGCTTTTGCCAATATTAGCCTGACGAGGAACATTATAGCGGAGAGGATTTCGGAACTATCGGCAGATTTAGACACCCAATTGAAACAGAGAGTCATGTCATTTATTGCACTTTCCGTTGCAATTGATGAGAGCACCGACATCACGGACGTGGCTCAACTGGCCATATTTATTCGTGGAGTTGATGAGACATTGACTGTTACCGAAGAGTTTGTTGAGTTGGTGCCTATGATGGACACCACAACAGCCGAGGACATTTTCGGGTCTGTCGTTGCTGCACTGGACAGAGTTGGAGTGGACTGGTCCCGTGCTGTCAGCATGGCTACAGACGGCGCACCATCCATGATCGGAAAGAAAGCAGGTGTCGTGACAAAGTTCAGAGAGAAAGTACAAGCCCTTAATGGAGGAGATCGTTTCTTGACATTTCACTGTATTTTGCACCAGGAGGCATTGTGTTGTAAGTCCTTGAAAATGGACCACGTCATGGAGGTGGTTGTTCGCACTGTAAATTTCATCCGAGCCAGAGGTCTTAACCATCGTCAGTTTGACACCCTTCTCAGCGACAGCAACATTACACACAGCCTGCCATACCACACTGAAGTGAGATGGTTAAGCCGAGGCGCTGTGCTGAGGTATTTCTTTGATCTACGAGAGGAAATCAGACAGTTCACGGAGAAAAAAGGAAAACCGTTGTCGGAATTACAATCCCAGGAATGGCTACAGGACCTCGCATTTTTGGTTGATATTACTGAACACTTGAACAGTCTGAACAAAATGTTGCAAGGGCGCAAAAAAGTTGTCACACAGTTTTTTGACAAAATACAGGCATTTAAGTTGAAACTGACTTTGTGGGAGACGCAACTGGCAAGTGGAGACCCTGCTCATTTCCCCTGTCTGAGAGATGTGCGTGTGACCAGACCTGATGCGGACGTGAAACGGTACAAAGACAAGATTGCAGGATTACTGTGGGAGTTTGAGAAACGATTTCAGGTATTTGGTGAACTTGAGACAGAATTTTCAGTTTTTCGCTCACCGTTCACAGTTAAAGCTTCTGATCTGCCAGTCGACATCCAGCTAGAAATAATTGATTTGCAATGTGACGCAGATTTGAAGGGCAAATTTGCCTCCGTAGGTCTGGACACATTTTATCAGTATCTATTACCAGGGTACCCCAAATTAACAGCCATGGCTGCTAAAATTTTGTGCATGTTTGGGACAACCTACCTTTGTGAACAAATTTTCTCAGTAATGAATATCAATAAAACAAAAATGCGTTCAAGGCTCACACACAAGCACTTAAATGACATTCTGAAAGTGACAGCTACTCAGGACATGACACCTGATGTTGATGCACTTGTACAGGCCAAAAGATGCCAAATTTCAGGAACAAAAACAAGTCCAGAGTAGACTAACGTCTTTAAAATGCTGCCTTGCATTTTTT
>NC_024327.1:14405368-14412905 GCF_000523025.1 Cynoglossus semilaevis | reverse complement strand
CAGGTGCATGCTGTTGGAGGAATAGTGGAATAAGATGCTCTTTCAGGTTCTTATAATTGTAAATCTGACTCCAGAGAAGTCAGTGCCTCAGCATCCATGAACATCACCGCACGTCACTGTTGTCAACGGTTGATTCAGGCTCCTTCAAAGCCCTCATAGGCAAAATGCCTAAGAGAGGAGGAGCTGGTCCGCTGTCCAGAAAGACATTTTCTAAATACAATCACTGGTTAAATGGCTAAGATAGTGAGATGACTGGGTTGGCTGGGTAGATGAATGATTGCATGCATGGATAGATGGCTGAGTGTTAGGAAGGAGTGTATGGATGGATAGATGAATGAATGTTTAGGAATTAAAGTTGGATTTGTTCAACAAATTCATATACATTTTCAGTACAATTTTAAAAGCACTTCTGTTAAGCTGTTTACTTTTAAGAACATACTTGGAGCACTGTATGTCCACCAGTTGTCTGAAGTTGTAAAAGTTTAATTCATTTAATTTAAACCACAGCGAGTTAAACTTCATATTGTTAAAATGTTTACTTTTGTGAAGAAGAAAACAGTTGTACCTGTTGAGGTCCAATACATACACCACAGCACATCAGGAGACCCAGTGTGAAATATTTATAATGGTTCATATTAAGTGTCTGGAACAAAAACTTACTTTTACTTCCTCTTTAATAATAATAATTTAAAAAAATCACGCACGCACATTAAAAAAGGACAGAGACAAGGTCACCAAAAGAATAAGAAAGTTAGTAAAGAAATATAAATTTGTTTGTATAAGTTGGTTTATTTATGTCCATATCTAATGTCAGGGCTCTGTTTCTTGAAGCAGACTCACGAAACACAAAGTTAATGCCATAGCTCTGGCTTCCGGAAGCTGGAGAGGTCCAACTCTGACTTTCCGGTTTCACAAAAGCAGATTACAATTAGATCCCGGAAGCTTGAGTTGAGTGAAGTCTGAGTGGCGCTCATGCCCGACTACATATGAAGGCTCTCTCAATTGAGCGCAGATAACACGAACCATGGGCGAACCAAGGTTGAAGAGTTCTGTTAGGCAACTGGACGTGAATTTTCTCAAAGAAGACGTTTTGCCTCTCTCTCTCTCATCCAAGAGGCTTCTTCAGTTCTAACTGGTGGTTACACTTTGACCCCAACGCCCCACCCAACAGGGGGGAGCTGAAGTAGCTTTATTCTTTGTCACATCCAAAGTATATATTTGCTGGACTCCCTACAGAGAGGAAGCGGGGGAGGCTGCGATGAGGGTGTGGGTGGAGGGGGGTGGAGTGAACCGATTGAAGAAGTTATTCAAACTGTTTGCCACTGTTTCTCCACTCCCCCCTCCTCTGAGCTGGTCTTAGCTTTATGGCCTGTGATGGTTCTCACACCATCCCAGACCTCCCTCATGTTGTTCTGTTGCAGTTGTAGTGCTTTGCCTGATGGAAACCTGGCTGAAAGATAATATGCCGGACCCAGCTTTCCACATCGACGGCCGGCTTCTGTTCCTAGCGGACCGCAAACCAGCAGTCAGGGAAAACTCTTGGGGGTGGACTATGCATCTATATCAATAAAGGTTGGTGTACACACTGCACTCTGGTGAACAGCCACTGCACGGCATATGACTGTTAAATGACGGCCACACTATCTCCCACGTGAATTTACGGCAGTGTTTGTTATAGCTGTTTACACCCTGCCGGACGCTAAGGGATAACATAGCGCAAACGGAGCTGCACACTAACATCAGTTTGCTCCAGCACAAGCACCTGGAGGCGTTCTACGTGGTTGCGGGGGATTTCAACCACGTAAACCTGACAGACACCCTGCCTAAATTCTACCAGCATGTCAACATACCGACACGGGGAGATAACAGGCTGGACCATGTTTACACTAACAAGAAAGACGCATACAAAGCCGTCCCCCACCCCCACCTGGGCTTCTCTGACCATATTTCCATCATGCTGGTGCCCGGCTATTGCCCCCTGCTCAGCGGCACACAAACACAAAGGACCATCACCATGTAGCCCAGCGATGCTGTCCCCACACTGCAGGACTGTTTCCAAAGCACAGACTGGCAGATCTTTAGGGAGGCAGCTGTCCATGAAGGAGAGATGGACCTGGAGGACTACACATCTGCTGTCCTTGGATACATAGGTAAGTGTGCAGAGGATGTAACCAGAATTGTAACTGATTATCCTAACCAGAAACCCTGGCTGAATTCAGAGGTCCGGTCTCTGCTGAAAGCCAGGGATGCTGCTTTCAGGTCCCGTGATAGAGCTGCACACGGCGAGGAAAGATTTGAATTCCCCCCTCCTCTGAGCTGGTCTTAGCTTTATGGCCTGTGATGGTTCTCACACCATCCCAGACCTCCCTCATGTTGTTCTGTTGCAGTTGTAGTGCTTTGCCTGATGGAAACCTGGCTGAAAGATAATATGCCGGACCCAGCTTTCCACATCGACGGCCGGCTTCTGTTCCTAGCGGACCGCAAACCAGCAGTCAGGGAAAACTCTTGGGGGTGGACTATGCATCTATATCAATAAAGGTTGGTGTACACACTGCACTCTGGTGAACAGCCACTGCACGGCATATGACTGTTAAATGACGGCCACACTATCTCCCACGTGAATTTACGGCAGTGTTTGTTATAGCTGTTTACACCCTGCCGGACGCTAAGGGATAACATAGCGCAAACGGAGCTGCACACTAACATCAGTTTGCTCCAGCACAAGCACCTGGAGGCGTTCTACGTGGTTGCGGGGGATTTCAACCACGTAAACCTGACAGACACCCTGCCTAAATTCTACCAGCATGTCAACATACCGACACGGGGAGATAACAGGCTGGACCATGTTTACACTAACAAGAAAGACGCATACAAAGCCGTCCCCCACCCCCACCTGGGCTTCTCTGACCATATTTCCATCATGCTGGTGCCCGGCTATTGCCCCCTGCTCAGCGGCACACAAACACAAAGGACCATCACCATGTAGCCCAGCGATGCTGTCCCCACACTGCAGGACTGTTTCCAAAGCACAGACTGGCAGATCTTTAGGGAGGCAGCTGTCCATGAAGGAGAGATGGACCTGGAGGACTACACATCTGCTGTCCTTGGATACATAGGTAAGTGTGCAGAGGATGTAACCAGAATTGTAACTGATTATCCTAACCAGAAACCCTGGCTGAATTCAGAGGTCCGGTCTCTGCTGAAAGCCAGGGATGCTGCTTTCAGGTCCCGTGATAGAGCTGCACACGGCGAGGAAAGATTTGAATGCCGGTGTGAAGAGGGCCAAGGCCGCATACCCACGGAGGATCCAGGGTCACTTCACGTCCAACGATCCGCAGAGTATGTAGAGAGGAGTTAAGTGTATCACAGATTATAACATCAGAGATGCACAATGCCCCAGGGACCCCTCTCTACTCGATGCTCTCAACAGATTCTACGCCCGCTTCTATGATCTAAACACCCCCCAGCACCAGGCTCACCCCTCCACCAGGAAAAGAGCCGCTCAGCGTGACCGCAGCAGATGTGAGGAGGACCCTCCAGAGGATTAACTCACGCAAAGCTGCTGGTCCCGACATCCCTGGGCGGCTGCTGAAGGGCTGTGCACACCAGCTGATGGAGGTACTGAGAGACATTTTCAATACCTCCTTCCAACAGGCGACAGTCCCCACCTGTCTGAAGACTGCCACAATCATCCCTATCCCCAAAGCATCCACAGTGACAGGCCTGAATGACTATCGGCCGGTAGCCCCCACCCCGATAGTCATGAAGTGCTTCGAAAGACTGGTCATGGCCCGCATCAAGGACTCCATCGACATCACTGAGGACCCACACCATTACACATACAGGAACAACAGATTCACAGAGGACGCCATCTCCTCTGTAGTTCACACAACCCTCACCCACTTAGAGGAGAAGGACTCCTATGTACGCCTGCTCTTTGTGGACTTCACATTAGCTTTTAACACCATCAGACCGCAGACCCTGATACAGAAGCTCAACACTCTTGGACTGAGTCCAGGACCCTCTGCAACTGGGTCCTAGATTTTCTGACAGATAGGCCGCAGTCTGTGATGATCCATGGCGTCTCCTCCTTCTCAGTCACACTCAGCACCGGCTCACCCCAGGGCTGCGTGCTGAGCCCCCTCCTGTTCACCCTGCTAACACACGACTGCTCGGCACTATAGCTGAGCTGTCTAATTGTAAAGTTCACAGATGATACAGCCGTGGTCAGACGCATCACAGCCAACGACGAGTCCAACTACAGGCCAGAGGTGGAACATCTGGAGGGTTGGTGTGGAGAAAACAACCTCTGCATCAACGTGAAGTAATCAAGGAGATGATCATCGACTTCAGACGGGGGAGACACCCCCCCACACACATTGGAGGGACAGCGGTGGAAGTGGTGTCCAGCTTCAGGTACCTGGGAGTACACATCTCCGATGACCTCACCTGGAGAACCAACACTTCCTCCCTGATCAGGAAAGCACACCAGGGCCTCTACTTTCTCAGGAGACTGAGGCGCGCCAGACTGGGGAGCTCAGTCCCAGCTTCTTTCTACAGGCGAAGAAGAAGGCTCTGCAGAGGGTGGTGAAGGCTGCACAGAGGACCGTGGGCCACACCCTTCCCACCACCACGAACATCTACACCGCCAGATGGAGGAAACGGGCCTCCTGCATCATGAAGGACCCCACTCACCCTACAAATGCTTTGTGTCCCTCTCCGCTCAGGCAGACGGTTACGGAGCATCAAAAGGCAGGACCAACTTCCTCATATGTTGCTCTTTTGCACAATGTTGTTGTTTTTGTCTCCATTGCACAGTCAACACTTTCCTCTTTCTTCGAACTCTGTACTCTTTTGAACTCATCCCCTCTGTCACTTGTACTTGATCCGGGACCAGGGAAACTAATTTTGTCCATCCTATGTGTAACGTGTTGTAATGACAATAAAGAACCTTGAGTCCTTGAGTCCTTTCTGCTCCACCTTCCACCTGTAAATGTCCTCAAGTCTCCTTCAGGCACCGTTTCACCTCCCTCTGTACTGCTCTCATCTCCTCCTTGTTGTTCCTCCTAAAGGCTTCCTTCTTCCTGTTAAGGACAGCTTTGACTTCCTGTGTTACCCATGGTTTGTTATTAGGGTAACACTGTACAGTCTTTGCAGGGGCAACCACATCCAAACAGAAATTAAGATAATCCATTAGGTGGTGGGTAGCTCCCTCGATGTCCTCATCATCTGGACTCAGTAGTACATCCCAGTCTTTGGTGTCAAGGCAGTCTCTCAGTTCATCCTCAGCTTCAGGAGTCCATCTCCTGATGGAGCGTTTGACGATCGGCTGCCTTTGGATCAAAGGGGTGTACTGTGGCTGGATGTAAACCAGGTTATGGCAGACTTAAGAGGGGGCAGGGCGGTGACTCTGTATACTTCTTTCACATTAACATACAGAAGGTCAATTGTCCTGTTACTCCTTGTGGGGCAATCCACTACCGGATGAAAGTCAGCCAGTGCAGAGTCCAGAATGATGTGATTAAAGTCACCAGAAATCAGGATGAAAGCATCAGGGTGTTGTGTCCGGAGCCCTGCTGTGATGGTGTGAATTTACTCACAGGCATTGGCTGCGACAGCTCGTGGAGGGATGTAAACACAGTGGGAGATCACGTGACTAAACTCTCTCAGCAGATAGTATGGCCGGAGGCTAACAGCTAATAGGTCTGGCTCTAGCTCCAGGTCCGGGCAACATAAAACGTTCTCCACGGGTTAAACCAACGGTTATTAAGACACATGATGAGTCCCCCACCTTTGCTCTTCCCGCATGCCTTTGTGTTCCTATTGGCTCTCACTGCCGTAAATCCTCGCAGGTCCACATCGGTTACACTATCAGTAAGCCAAGTCTCCGTGAATGCTGCACTCCCGGTATATCCGCTGGTTGTACAGCGCGGAAAGATGACGGAGGGAATCGATGGTTTGAAATGCCTCCGTTCATCCGCTATCTTCACCTTTATTTTAGCCCTGGTTCTGCATCCTCTTTATCTCCTCTGTATCTCTGCCGGTATGTTGTGCCATATTCCGTGATTAGTTGTCCTCAAAGCCAGCAGCTCGTCCCTTGAATAGACAAGAGAACTGGCTCCGGTTGCCATTTTAAGATTGCCGGTATCCATCGGATACATTTAATAGTAGTACTCCGTGAAAAGACTAAAGAAGAAGTATGAAAAGTAAAGCGAAAGTGGTAAAAACGGATTAGTGCTGCAGAGCGACCAGAAGTCCGCTGCCGTCAGCATTAGCGCCATCTTGATATATAGTGTGTAAAATGATCAATATATATCTCTCGCTGTGAACACACCTGCCCGTTTTAATTTTTAATCCAGATTTAACTTGGCAGCAAATTAAGACCAAATACAAAAATATTGTTCAAACGGAAGCATAAATTCTGCACCCTCATACTCTTGATCAGTATGATCTTTCCAGATGTTAGTTGTTTCTTCATATGTCTGAATAATTCTTCTGTGGTCTGTGGACTATTAGGAAAATCACATAGGCAGTTTTCTGTATGAAATTATAATTTAACTACTGTCAACTACTAATTTAAACTGTTTGTATTTATTCATAAGTCTCTTTGCTGACGTGTTGCAGTAGTGATATACCAATGTCAAACTTGCCTCGAATACGTTCTCAGCATCACCGATGTTATAAAGGAAACTACCGTTCATAAAAAACGAAATGTAGGCTGATAATCAAATTCATTTATATAATAGATTGCAAAGAAAAACGGAAACACTCTTCCAAAAAACTTTTGGGAATGCTAAAATATCTAGTTGTGGTCTCAGGATTCTTTCCTGGCATCAATTTCTTCAGAGCAATCGAGCTGCGATGTCTGCAGGCTCCTCAACAAATGGCCACGCAGGCCATATGGCCATATGCAGATATGGTTATGGACTGACTTCTTAACTCAGACGGCGTATGTGGCCATAGCAACCAAGTCAGTGTCTCGGTCTAGCTGACTTCGTGAAACTGTAAAGTCAGAGTTCCCTCTAATACGGAGTTAACTAACTGATTTAGCACTAAGCCCACTTCAAGAAATGGACCCCAGGTGAGTGACAAGTCCACCATTTGACTGCACATATGAAAGGGACAAATACATGTTAAGGGTGACCATCGCTGTCTTATAGAGAAACAATGATTATAACGTATCTTGATTTTCTCTATTTTCTATTTACTAAATCCACGATAAACTCCCACACAACTTGCAAATTTTTGAGAAAAATGTTGTTGATGCGAGAGATGTGTCAGAGGCAACAAGAAAGCAAACCAATAAGGACTGATTACAGTTGAAGTTAAGCAAATCAACACTATAGGTTTGGTGTGATTGGCCCTGATTTGCCTGTTTGTGGTTTGGTCTGATCATCGGATCAGACAAATAGCGGTTCAACCCCCCCACCCCTTGATGATGAAAATAAATAAATCAAAGAGGTTCACGTCGCCCGGATTGACGTCACCGGGGCCCCACCCTGGAGCCAGGCCCGGGGTTGGGGCTCGCAGGCGAGCG
>NC_024327.1:14391417-14403247 GCF_000523025.1 Cynoglossus semilaevis | reverse complement strand
GTCCGTTGTGGTGAAGAAGGAGCTGAGCCGAAAGGCGAAGCTCTCGATTTACCGGTCAATCTACGTTCCTACCCTCACCTATGGTCATGAGCTTTGGGTCATGACCGAAAGAACGAGATCCCGGATACAAGCGGCTGAAATGAGCTTTCTCCGCAGGGTGGCAGAGCGCTCCCTTAGAGAGCTCTGTCACACGAGAGGAGCTCAAAGTAGAGCCGCTGCTGCTCCACATCGAGGGGAGTCAGCTGAGGTGGCTTGGGCATTTACATCGCATGCCCCCCGGACGCCTCCCTCGGGAGGCCTGGGAACGCCTTGGGGTCCCCCCAGAAGAGCTGGAGGAAGTGTCGAGGGAGAGGGAAGTCTGGTTGTCCCTGCTCAGACTGTTGCCCCCGCGACCCGGCCTCGGATAAGCGGTTGATGATTGATTGATGGATGGTTTGGTCTGTTTGTGTATCTGTGCTTCACCTAAATATGGGACAAATTCCTTTTGTCCAGTAATAGTTAACTTATGTGGCATAGCTGTAGCTGTCTTCAACTGTAGAAAAATATGACTGTGGGGAAATAGGTTGACCACTAATTCATTATATTTAAACTGTTCCTCTCGAGTAAATGTGTGTTGATGTGTGATGCTGAACTGTGCCAAATAGTGAATGATCTATTGTGATTCCCATGTTTTGCCTGTTCCCTAAATTAATCCTATATTTTTACTACGCCTTGATTTGTGGAAAGTCTCTTTCCTAGACAGGAAAGCAGCGTAAATCTGTTGTTTCTTGGCAGAGTCCTAATCCGATTTTCAAAGGATCTATATTTTTGGAGTAAATTATTCCTTTCAAACACATTGTTCTTTTCACACTTTCAATATGTACCAGAAGGAGATAGGATTTGTGGACAACTTAATGTGTGCATTTCATTTTGTCAGAATTTCCTCTCCATAAACAATAAGATGTCCTTAAAGTTTTCACTGCTAAATAAATTATGAATGATTCCAAAATAAAAGCTTCTTTTGTATACTTTAGCCTCAGTTGACATGAATAACTGCCTTCACTCTCACAGCTTCACCACTGGTAGACAATGGAACAGTGAGCACGAACATAGGAACATATGCCTCAAATTTGGAGGATAAAGGACAACAGTTTGTTTTGTTTTTTTTACAAATAATACATCTATTATTGAGTCTGTCAGTTTTAACATTTTTAAAGCTTTACATAACTTAACAATAAACCCTGTAATTAGACCTTGCCTTTAAAAGGTGTGTAAATAGGGCATTGTCTAAAGTTGACATTTCTCTACATTAATACTCTCTAAAACTAAATATCAGACAATTACGAACAGCTACAATCCGAACTGCATGATTGAGATGGTTTACCGCCACTCAAGCAACTGCAATTATAGCACCATCTGCAGGGTAGGACGAAAACATAGGAGATAATTATGCAGATTGTCATTATGATAAATCCCAGTTCTAGAAAATAATATTGGTTTCTATATAAACTGATAAGGTTTATAATATTTTACATAAGTGCCATCACAATGATTTTACCATAACTAACATCATAGTCATTGGATACCAATGATCAAGCAGATTATCCCTATTAATGGTAATAATAATAATAATCATTTTTGGAGGCAGTGATTCCGGTCCCCAGTTCTCACAGAGGCATCATGTTCCTGGCCTCCTGTTCATAAATGTCTGTATTTCCCCTATGAGGGGTATGTGGACAGGACCATGTGGACAGAGTTGCAGCCCTGCAGTTCCTTCTCATAGCAGACCAACTACTTCCAGAAGCCAGAGTTGGGTCTCACCAGCGAAGTGCGGTGAGGTTCATGGCTGGTGAGGCACTGACTCCTCTGGAGTCAGATTTACAATTGTAAGAACCGAAATGAGCATCTTATTTCACTATTCCTCCAACAGCATGCACCTGGTAATGCTTCATATCCATCAGCATTTCTCTTTCAATTACACTTACACAACACAAACATACACAGGAACATATTTGTCCTACAAAGAACATTTCTTTATACAAATGGATAGAGCACCCTTCTTGTGTCTAAGAAATTCATATTTACTGTAAACAAGTTCAAGTATAGAGATGAGTGCAGCACAAATTTAATTTTGACCTTCTGTAAAAATGTCAGTTATTTCTCAAAATTTAAATTCTGCTGCTTTAATCAAAGGTTGTCTATCAAAATGATAAAAAATATATTTAAGCCAAAAATGTAGTTATCAAATACTTATTTTCATCAAATCTTTTCTACTTATTCCAATCTTATTTTTAAAAAACAAAAATTTAAAACCATTTTTAGCCTTACCTTTAATTATAGATGAAGTTCATGGTTGTATCTCTCGTTTTTTCCTCACCTTAGCATTGTAGACGCTAATGTTTAGTGTCCGTTGCTCATTGAAAGATTCTTGCTATATTCTGATCCGGATCACAGTACCAGTCAAAATATTCTTGCTGTGCGAGGTGTCTTCAGGCAAGGAATGGAAGCAGCCGGTAGATGGTCGATTCGTTTTAATAGCAAAACATCAAACAAAACAGGTCCATCAATAAAGCAAAATAAACGACTGGAGAAGTATTCAAGGAAATCTCATACAACAGCAGTTAATACGCAAATCCTATCAAGAATAACTTCTAACTTCTCAAGAATAACTTCTAAAGTATCATTAGTTGTTTACGCTTATATACCTGTGTGGGGGGAGTGGTTTTCGACTTCCCGGGTGTGTGTTTAAATCTTGTAGGCCAATGAAAGAGAGAGGCTAGGCCCCTTGTGGCCAATCATATTATTGTTGTTGTATCATGTTATGCCTGCAGTCGCCACTATGTGGCACTGCTGTTCCATGCCCCCCCCTACTTCCCGGGTGTGTTCAAATCTTGTAGGCCAATGGAAGAGAGAGGCTAGGCCTCTTGTGGCCAATCATATTATTGTTGTTGTATCATGTTATGCCTGCAGTCGCCACTATGTGGCACTGCTGTTCCATGATTCAGCAGTGTTGGAAGAACCTTTTGTTGTTGAGCGGGGGGTTATCACAAGAGAAGAGGGCAGAGCCATAAAGTCCAGTCAACCACAGGTGATCATGTAGATCAAAAGGAATGGATGGCTCTGGGGTTCCCTGTGAGAAGGTAGATTGGGAGATCTCCCATTGTTCCCAGGGAGTAGAGGTGTTTTAGAAAGTTGGTGTGAAGAGAATTTGGGGAAATTCTCTTTGAATGTGTGGGGCTGTGACTGTGTGTGCTCAGGAAAGCCTTTTGTTGTCTTATTAGCTTCCTGCTGCAGACCCAACCAAATGTGAAAACCACTGAAATCTAACATCATCCAAGGCCAAATCCTTGAATTTCCAAAAGTTTTTTACCTTCCTCTTGTATTAGGGTCGGCACCGACCTGTGTGTATGAAAATATTTTGTGTTCATACTGAATGTAAATGTACTGATTATGTGCAAAAGATGTCAAGAATGTTGGACTTTTGGACTGTGGATAAAATATATTCATGTGTTCATAGTTTATAGAAGTATGCAACATATATAATCATGTTTTAAAAAGATCATAAGAGATGTGCTAAAACATATAACCAGCTTGAACATAAAATGCTGCTTAAAGCTAGAACTGAAAACATGCAGATGTAGAGAAGGAGCTGCGAGGTTGAGATAAAACCAAGGTTTGTTGTGAAAAGAGGAGTACTTGGTGTGATGGGAAACAGAAACTTTTAGAATACAATTTGACAATGGCTGGATTCATAGTTAGAACACAAGGTCCCAACAACAGCACCTGGGCACGATAAGAACAGGATGAGAAACTAACGGTGTAGATGCAGTTGCCAAAAAGAATGTATGTCTGTGTGTAGAACAAATGAAGTCTGTATCGCTTGAGATGTACCACCTGGATGTGTGTGTCAATAAAACAAGCCTGAGTTGGTGGAGAGAGCAGGATTCAGCAGTCAACCCCCTGACTCTCCGCTGGACCCTCCCTGTGCACAGGCGAACTCGAGCAACGACTTTTGTCTTTTCTTTATACTTTGTGAAAGTTCTTGATCAACGAATCCGGGGTGGTAAAACCTTACCACAACAAGACCCAAATGCAACACACCAAGTCAGAAGCTCTTTCCAAAAGTTTATCACAGATCGTCGGTAATGAATACTGTGCCAATACTTATTAAACTGAAAGAGTCTTTAAACAAAGTAAGTCTCCGCATGGAGCAAAAAGTCTCTTGAAGAAACGTAATCTCCGCTTGGAGAGCAAATGGATGCCGCAGCTACCCTTACTTGCTAGGGAATCCCGCGGGAGTGGCGTCACCGCGGCGGATTCCTTCTGGGCAGCGGAGCCAAGACAGGAACGGAACGCCTGAGCCGGCAGAAACGCTCTTCAAACGACGGCGAGAGGAATCTCGTCCACAGCGCCGATGAGACTGGCCGTGGATCGTCACGACAGGTACTTGTAGGACTCCAGGGAATCTCCACTACTGGAACTAGAACGAGGACGTGTAGCCTCCGTTAACGGACAAGATGATCTGGCAGCAGGGAGTGTGTGGATGCAGCTTAAATACACTGCTCACTCATCAGCAACAGCCGGTGAGCGCAGGTGGGGCCAATCGCTTGATTGCAGCGCTGCAGCAGGTATGACAAAATAAGTGCTTGTGCTACACAATATTATTGTGATCCTGAGACAGTTGTTTTTCTCACTCAGCTGCAATTGCAGGCTTTTCTATGTGCCTGTAAGAAAGTGCAATGCACTTGTTTGTTACATTGGAAATTGTGAATGAACCCCCACATGCTGTACTTGTCCTCCTCACCAGGTTTGGACAATGGACAGCTGTTATTATAACCATATATGGAAGGACTTCCTGGTCTAGCTGAAGCCTTGAAGTCTAACACCTGCATTCTGTATTCTGTGTTGTGAATTGATACCTAACAACTGTATGATGTAACCATGTAATCACATAAAAGATTTAAAAGACAGGAGGTCAGTCGTCTCTAACAGCTGTATTAGACAGTTAGGTTCGGCTCTCTTGGACAAGGTATTTACAATAAATCCATCAAAGGCAATCTCTGTTGACTACTGGATGTCAGGATTGACCACGGATCCAGGTGCAAACAGTGACTGATCATCGCGGACTTCTTCAAACAATAGTCCTGCCTCTTGCCTAAAAGCTGACAGACGGGAGGACCGCTGTGTGTGTGGATTCTGGCTGTCATCTCGACATCTCACCGAACTCAAAATCACACATCATAAACGGTAAAATACAAATTCTCTTTACTTGAGTCATCATATTGCATAATTTGATGTATTTATCAGCTCCGGGAATTGTTCCTGTTGAGGTTTTACTCCGGACCTCACCTGAGGATCTGTAGAGGGTTTATCCCATCTGGTGAGGGTTTCTGTTCTGGACAAAAAAAAAAATTGAGCGCTTTTCAGATGTCATAAATAAATAAAAGGGGGTGCACCATGGGTACGGGAAATAGCAAAGGAGAGAAACCCGATTGGGATTCTCCGTGCATGCGAATGATGAAAGAAAAATATGGTAAAAGTTGTCTTGAATGTTGTGAAGTGTGGGTTGTTGAATATGGATTCCGAAGGGATCCTTGAGCACGAATCAGTTGGTTAAAATAAGTGTTGTAAAGTTGTCTAAAGTCGAAGAGAAAGAGAAAAGTGTTGTGCTGCATTGACAAACACAGAGAATGTCTGCAAATGTGGTTGAAAGAAGCTGAATATAGAGATCAGCAAAGCAAAAATGGTAGAATGAGAAAAGAAAAGTCTGCTACTGATAATTCAAATAATAAAACTTCCCCTTCTGCACCCACATCCCTCTCTTCTTCTCTGTATCTGAGCCTGACACAGGGCAGACGTTGGAGAGGCGATGACACCACCAGCCTACAATGCTAGTGAACAGCAAGCTGCGGCTGGCGGACCACCAAGAGACATTCAGGAATCGGGACCAACTCCACCACAAAGCCCTGAAGAGCCCCCCCATGCAAGCCCAACAGAGCCAGGCCCTGCATTCTTCTCCACCCTCACCTGCCCCTCCTCTGAGTTCGAGCCTCCCTCCTGAAGTGTTATCAGCTCCAGACTCCTCCACCCCCACCCCCTGCTCTGCTTCTCTCTGCTTCACACACACGTGAAGGAGTCTTATATGGAGCAGCTGATGGTTTCCTAATGCTAAATGGCTCATTCACTTTCCCCGTCTTCCAGGTCCCAATGGTTGAATATTCAGGCACTGGGGGAAATCCAGTTTTGATGCTCCGCAATATGGACACAGAGCTGCGTGATACTGCCAAAGAATGGCCTTCCCCCTCAAGGGGCAGTCAGGCACTCCGCGAAACACTGCTACCATTCTGCCAAGCATGAAATGCTTCATGCCAGAAATCCTATGCCATGCCAAACATGCTGAAACCAAATGCAATGAGAGAAAATCCAGAAAAGATGCTGCTGCACAATAGGCCTCTCTGAACGCCAGTCTAGCTCTGGTCCACATCGCTGGAACCTGGCCAAAAGACTCACAACAGTCCTACTCTCAGGCCCCATTAGGTCATAAGGTGAACCCGATTATCGTTTCATCTCGCTCCGACGTTTGGGAACTACACAATCTCAACTTCATAAATAAGAACGAGTTACGTTAAACTTACAGCAAAAAGTTTGTCGCAAAATATCCTGCCCGTTTTTTATATCGATGCATTTTATAAAGAACTAGCGTCTTCGGGGCGCAATAAGATTTTGGTGCGCGAGCGGTGGCACGGTTCGACACGTGATCGTGCTACACCAATCGAGTAGCTGATTGATGTCAACACTTCCGACAACACAGCTTCCTCCGTGGTTCTAATTAACGTTACCGATAGAGAGGAATTCTCCCAAAAGTGGGCTAAATGGATTCTAAACAGTGCTTTATACATAGCCACCTGCACGAAGAACAATGAGGAAAATAGATGATAAGGTGAACTTTCTCTGTTAAGTCATTTTGATCAATAAAAGGAAGTAATCAATGACAAGGACCATTTGTTTATTCATTCATTCATTTATTCACTCCTAACTAAATACAACACCGATCAACCATAAAAAAAACAATCTTTATTAAAACATATATAAAACAGTACAAAAGAGCATAAGAAAAAGAAAAGTAATGTTAACAATGCAACTACTGCAATCTAACTCTGAGGAAATAGGCTACACATGACATGTTAGTCTTCACTGTCAGTGTCAGGGCAGTTGTCATCCTCCTTCTCCTCGATTTCATGTTTGTTTGCAAAGTGGCAACACCTATACCGGTCTGTACAACAGAGTCGTACAATCAGGTGTACAATCTGTTGTTGAAGACCTGCGGTGTGATCATGAAGAATGTGAGTCAAGGGTGTTTTTGCATGCACAACATGCTGCAAAAGAGCATGCAACTGTCATCATTAAGATCCCTGACACTGATGTGGGAGTCATTGCTGTAAGTATGCAGAAAAATTTATCATGCAGCTTATATTTTTTCACAGGGACGGGCAACAGGACACGCATCATTGACACTACCAAGGTGTCATCAGCTCTCGGAACCACTGTGTGTTCAGACTTGATTGTCATACATACATTCTCTGGGTGTAACTCCACAAGTGTCTTGGTAAAGGCAAAATAAAGACATTTTCTGTGGCAAGTGAGCGGGAAGAGAACCTTAAAGGTTTTAAAAATCTGGGTGCTAACTTTAACTTGGGCCACTCAACATTTGCACTACTTTGCAAATATGTATACCACCTGTATGATCAGCTGGCTGCTGAAAATGTCAATGAGGCTAGGTACGAGGCTTTCTGTATGGCATCATCAGCCTCGCCGGAATTGTCTATTCCCCTCACAAGTGATGCCCTCCATCAGCACTGCAAAAGGGCAAATTATCAGGCTGCAGTCATGAGGTCCTGCATCAAACAAAATATAGGTGCTCCATCACCTACTGGATATGGTTGGCACTTAGATGATGGAAATCTACATGGATCACATGAAATCCGGCCCCTGACAGTGTGTCTTGTGTCTTTGCAGGACTCTGTTGTACAGACCTGTGTAGTTGTTGCAACTGTGCAAACAAACATGAAATCGAAGAGAAGGAGGATGACAACTGCCCTGACACTGACAGTGAAGACTAACATTTCATGTGTAGCCTTAGAGTTGCAATGAGACTTGCAATGGTTGCATGGTTAATATAACCGGTCATTTTCTTATGCTGTTTTGTATTGTTTTATATATTGTACATACTGTATGTATATATGTTTTAATAATGTTTTTTATGATTGATCGGTGTTGTATTTAGTTAGGAGCAAATAAATGAACGAATGAATAAACAAATGGTTCTTGTCATCGATTACTTCCTTTTATTGATCAAAATGACTTAACAGAGAAAGTTCACCTTCTCGTCTATTTGCCTCATTGTTCTTCGTGCAGGCGGCTATGTATAAAGCACTGTTTAGAATCCATTTGGCCCACTTTAGAAGACTTTTGGGAGAATTCCTCTGTATCGGTAACGTTAAGTAAAACCATGGAGGTAGCCGTGTTGCCAGAGTGTTGACATCAATCAGCTACCCGATTGGTGTAGCACGATCACGTCGAACCGTGCCACCGCTCACGCACCAAAATCTTATTGTGCTCCGAAGATGCTAGTTCTTTATAAAATGCATCAATATAAAAAACAGGATATTTTGCGACAAACGTTTTGCTGTAAGTTTAACGTAACTCGTTCTTATTCATGAAGTTGAGATCGTGTAGTTCCCTGACATCGGAGCAGAATTCAATTTCTAAAGGACTTTTCGTGGTTCACCTTACGGCCTACATGGCGGCCTTTCAATGACTCCCACCCACCATCCCCCACGGTCCCAGAAGATGAATACTTCAACTGTGGTAGAACTGGCAACTGGGTCAAAGACTGTCCTTGCCCTCACTGCCGTGGACCTCTGCCAGGCTGTGATGGACGCCACCGTGGGCCCCAGTCTCGCCATCCTCTCTCTGACTGATCCCTTGTGGAAGCCTCATCAGTAACTGCAGAGAAGATGAGTATCTGTTAGGTTTATTCTAACATATATGACAACAAAGGGCATTGTAATTACCTCCACCCTAGATGGCCTTCAGATTACTTGTTCCAATTCAACCTATCAAATGAATTCCTACTGTCCTTTGTATGTTTATCAATGGTGGTTGCATTTGGCGCCCTCTGAAGTTATGTATGGTGCTGCGCAGCCACACATGCCAGTGACAAAATGTTTGTTGACAGCCTTCACTGCACGGCACACATACGACTGGCCTGACCCTAATTATGAGACTGATTTTTACCAAGTGTAAATGACTGTTCCCCTGACAACCATTTATTTTGACCGACAGTATGCTGCAGCACATGGGTCTCTGACTCCCTCTCAACTTCCTTTTTTTCAGATCCCCAACTCTCTTCCACACATTTTTTTTTAAAGATGGCGCTGCACGAGCAGCAGCTGTGTACAGTAGCTCTCCTCCTCTTAGTACTTTTTCTTACTTTTTTTCCTTCTTTCTTTTTAGTTTTGTACTATTTCTTTTTTGTGGTCAAATCATGTGACCGTCACCGTCAGAACAGGACCACTTTTATCACTTTGGTGGTCTGTTTCCTTCTTTTTTCTGCACTTTTTGGAACATCGTCGGCTGAAACGCTCAGTGGGTCCATTGTTTACACCAGGGACCAGCTGATGGCGTTGCGCAACACCACTCTTCCTTTCGCCGGTAAAGCGGAGATTCCGGTGGAAATAAGAAGGAAGAGACGGGGGTGCAGAGCCGGACGGAATGTTCAGGAGAGGAAACGGAGGTACAGACCATTCATTCCGTCTGTTATTATGGGAAACGTCCGTTCCATTCAAAACAAGACGGACGAGCTCGCGGCGCTGATTCGGCATGAGAGGGAGTTTCGGGAGTGCAGCCTGCTGTGCTTCACGGAGACCTGGTTGACGGAGATGACGCCAGACTCGATCGTTTCTATGGACGGTTTTGAAATGGTTCGAGCGGACAGAAATGTGGCCGGGAAGAAGAGAGGCGGTGGACTAATGGTGTACGTGAATGAGAGATGGTGCGACCCCGCGCACGTCTCCATCAAAGAACAACTCTGTACAAAGGACATTGAGCTTGTTGCGGTGGGCATCCGCGCCTACTACATCCCGAGGGAGTTCTCGCACGTGATTGTGTTTACAGTCTACATCCCTCCGTCAGCCGACGCAGCGGCTGCGTGCGAGCTGCTCCACAACTCGGTGTCCAGACTGCAGACACTGCACCCGCAGTCCCTCCTGCTCATCAGTGGGGACTTCAACCATGCCTCGCTGTCCTCCACCCTCCCCACGTTCACACAGTACGTGAAGTGCCACACCCGGGAGAACAAGACGCTGGACCTTTTGTATGCAAATGCAAAATACGCATACACCTCCGCCCCCCTCCCCCCACTCGGCCGCTCCGATCACAACCTGGTGTATCTGCGCCCCGAATACACACCCATGGTGAGAAGGCAGCCTGCACAGAAGAAGAATGTGAGGATGTGGAATGAGGAGGCCAATGAGAGGCTGAGAGACTGTTTCCAGACGACAGACTGGGAGACTTTCTGCAGCACTCATGAAGATGACATCGATGGCCTCACTGACTGCATCACGGACTACATGAACTTCTGTGTGGAGAGCACCGTACCAACCCGCAGGGTGCGGTGCTTTGCCAACACCAAGCCATGGGTGACCCCCCAGCTTCAAGTTCTGCTGAACAAGAAGAAGAGGGTGTTTGCTTCAGGGAACAGGGATGAGCTTAAAATAATACAGCGGGAGCTCAAGCAGGAGATCAGGAAGGCCAAGAACACCTACAAGGAGAAGCTTGAGGAGCAGCTGGGGCAGAACAAGACGCGTGATGTTTGGAGGGGCCTGAAGAACATCACGGGTCATGGACTGAGTGGAGCCAGCGACACACCAGGGGGTGACCAGAGATGGGCCGATGAACTGAATGAGTTCTTCAACAGATTCGATCAAAGGCCCCCACCCCCCTCCTCCACCACTGCTTCCACCTCTTCACAAATTAGTTCCCCCATCTAAACCACCATCCACAACACCTCTCACCTACACCCCTGCCCCCCAACCCCCAGCTGTCAACCTCCCCTCACTCCCCTCTCTCCCTGACATCTGAGCAGGTGAGGAGAGAATTAAGGCGACTAAAGAACAGGAAAGCTGCAGGACCAGATGGAATCAGCCCTAGACTGCTCAGGAACTGTGCTGACCAACTCTGTGGGGTGGTCACGTACATCTTCAACCTGAGCCTCAGTCTGGAGAAGGTTCCGTCCCTGTGGAAGACCTCCTGTGTGGTTCCAGTCCCGAAGACATCGCACGCCAGGGAGCTGAACCACTACAGACCCGTCGCCTTGACCTCCCACCTGATGAAGACCATGGAGAGGCTGATCCTCAGTCACCTGCGCACAGAGGTGAGCTCTGCGATGGACCCGCTGCAGTTTGCCTACAGGCAGAACGTTGGGGTGGATGACGCCGTCATCTACCTTCTGCACCGGGCGCTGACTCACCTGGAGACCGCCGGGAGCACTGTGAGAGTCATGTTCTTTGACTTCTCCAGTGCTTTCAACACCATCCAACCGGCGGTGCTGCGCAGGAAACTGGTGGATGCAGGAGCAGGGGAGCAGCTCGCCGCGTGGACCACCGACTACCTCACAAACAGACCCCCCAAACCTTCCTGCGGGTGGTGAGTCCACTGGAAGATATTAACCGCCCTAACCGGGATTCGAACTTGTCCAGGAGGTGAACCCTGGGGTTCCAGACCAATGACAGAGACATTGCCTCTGGGCCAAAGCGCCACCTATCTATCTATCTATCTATCTATCTATCTA
>NC_024327.1:14378541-14390679 GCF_000523025.1 Cynoglossus semilaevis | reverse complement strand
TTTAGAGTGCTTTTTGCTTTTTAGTTCTTTTTACTCTATTTATTGTGTTAACTCCTCTTCTCTCTTTTTCTGCACTGCCACTGGCTACTGTACTAGTATGTTTCCCCCAAGGGGGATGAATAAAGCCCTACTCTACTCTACTCTACCTTATGGCCTAATAGAGACCATTTGACTTGCACCTTTAAATACATGTACAATGAAGTCCAGTCCTCAATATGCGCTGCAAAACAAGGAGAATGTTCAAGATTAGTCCTGGCTGTAAACCGTGTGTTTTATAGTGCTGGTCCCAAGCTCGGATAAATGGTGAGGGTTGCGTCAGGAAGGGCATCTGGTGTAAAACCTTTGCCAAATCAAATAATGTGAATTAAAACATTTTCCAGTGCTGTTGACCTACAGGGTACTGATGGAAATTGGGCTACTGTTGGTCGAAGACAGAGAAGAAAAGGAGGGCGATTGGTTAGGAGAAAATGAGAAAAGAGGAAGGATAGAAGTGTTGGTCTGAACTTTGGAACTCTGAATGTAGGTACAATTACATGGAAAAGTAGAGAACTTGCTGATATGATGGAGGGAAGAAGAGTAGACATTTTGTGTGTGCAGGAGACCAGGTGGAAGGGCAGCAAGGCTAGAAGCATTGGAGGAGGCTACAAACTGTTTTATCATGGTTCAGATGGGAAGAGAAATGGAGTAGGGGTGATCCTAAAAAAAAATATGTAAGAAATGTGGTAGAGGTGAAACGAGAGTCAGACAGGTTGATGTGTGTGAAGGTAGAAATAGAAGGAGTGATGATGAATGTTGTCAGCGGTTATGCCCCACAGGTGGGCTGTGAGTTGGAAGAAAAGGAGAACTAACCACTGACCTTTGATGCTGCCTGCTGTGACATCATCTAAGTACTACTTCAGTAGAAAGCAGTTATGGTACATTGCTATTGCTCACTACCATGAACGTACGCCGCCAATGAATAAAGTAACCGATCAACCTAATAGCCAAGGTTTTTAGGACTAATATAAGACTTATATCAGATGGCGGTGATGACAACAACAAAAGTAATGGATTCCAGGGTAAATGCCGAGACAATAAATCTGGAGCTGCCAAAGATGTCGGTCGACACTCTTCGTCCTCATGTAGAATCCTTTACGCAAGGTTTGACTGTAGATCAGTGGAACTTGTTAGCAGTAGGTAAACCGGATAATGACACCAGACTTAGATTAGCTGACATGCTGGTCAAAGTTCTCTTTAGCGTCGTGGACATCATGTCAGACTTTCTGAAACAGGGAGATGCGGTCAAGCGCCTGTGCGACACTCTGAATGAACCTATCACCCGCAGTTTTGCGGAGGCTTTGGGTGTTAAGACAGTCAAGGGCCCCAGAAGTTGACAGAATTGATTGTGAAAGAAGTCACTGCTCCATCTGGCTATGGGCAGCCCAAGCCATCTAAATCCATGAGCCATTCCGTGTGCAAGATGTTGAAGAGGTTTGCGGCCAAGATGTGTTGTACAGTAAAACGAAATGGCAGACAAAACCAAAATAGCAAGATTGAGAAAGATCTTGAGTCACTAATAACACAATCGGTCCAGGATATCATCAATAACAAGGTGAGGTCCATTATCGAACCCATTTTGGAAGATGTTTCGGACAGTGAGTACGACCAACTACACAAGCAGTTTACCCTGGAGATCCAACGCGCTACACAGGACATTGCTCACTCTGTTAGCGAGTACATACATTTAAAAGAGGCAGAATCGTTTTACCCAAGTCAAAGACACAGCAGCAGACTCAAAAGGGGCTAAAGACAAACATTTGTAAGTTTTTTGTTAAGATGTTTGCTAAGGCAGGAATTTGCAGAGTGTTTTCGCAAGTAAAAATTAAGTTTCGCAGCGAGACCAAAGTTGGAGATAAAGACTTGGATGAAGTCACTGTCGTCGGAATCCATGCTTCAGAACTTTGTCAAAAATCAAATGGGTGAAGGTGATGTTTGTATCTATTGCAGGCTTGCAAATATTTCTTCTGACAACGTCCTTGAATTGACAGGGAAACAGTGATCTCCTGTACGGCCGCATCACAGGTGAGACTGCTTCAGAGGCAGTCAGGGGGGCGTCACCTGCGGGAGCGGTATTTGACAATCAGCCATATGAGACCATGTATAAGGACATACAGCACAGAGTTATCTGTTTCCTGTCACTGATGAGCTGGTGGCTAGAAAATCCGGTCCAGTGTTACAGTGACAAAGTGATTAATGCTTTAATTGACACGGAGACACAGATTCCAGAGGTCACAGCAGGTGAGGAGCCAGAAGCAGCCAGTGGAGAAATCCCTCAGGAGGATGTAGCACAGGCAGAAGTTAGTTGGACCTGTCTGAGGCTCGTCATTTCAACACTCCGTAAACCGTAAAAGGAGACAGGACCTTTTTCACAGATCTGGAATCCACCATTCAATGTCTGGTGGATGAAATCTGGGCTCAACTTGAAGGCACCCAGGTAGACATCACATCAAAAAATGTTGAGAACCTGTGCAAGGTCATCTTCCAGTCCCTCTTTAAGAAGGGGGCTCTGCAGCCAGAACCTGATCTCCATAGAGAGAGGGGGCCCAGATCTGGCGAGATGCATCACTGTTTCTTGTAAGACTCATTTGAACAAACAGCGGCGTGACTTCTTCAGATTCCTTTCGACGTAAGAATGGAGCACCTTGACGAACACACACACAATGCTTTCCCCGGAAGGGATTGAAATGGTCTCATAGAGCTATGATGGAATGGAACTATAGGTTAAGTTAAGGTCCTGAGACCTCATGTTCACATTTTTAGATGTGTTATACTTAACTCTTAACTTAGACCCACCCCCAACAAAAAAAATTGACATTTTCTGTTCCATCTATCCATTCATCCATCCATTTTCATCCGCTTATCCGTTACTGGGTCACGGGGGCAACAGTCGCCACCCAAATCACACAGCACCGTACCAACCCCCAGAACCTTCCTGCAGGTGGTGAGTCCACTGGAAGGTACCAACTGCCCTAACCGGGATGCAAACTTGCCCAGGAGGTGAACCTTGGGGTTCCACACCAATGACATGCCTCTGGGCCAAAGCGTCACCTGTTCCAGCTGGTCTTAGAAAAGCACATTGTGCACAACAGTGTCAACAGGTGGCAGTCTTGTCTGTTATTATATTTACTGCATAAAGTAATTAAGAGGATCAGGAACACGTGGCATGCAACTGTGATAGATAGACTTGATAGACGTTCACACAGAGGGGGTAAAGTCAGCTGTGCAGTAGCTGGATGAAAAGGCTGAAGCCAGCAACGTGCCGTGATCCTTGATTGTGTTGTGAGACTTCATCCTATTTTTATCTGTAGAAATTAGGTATGTGTAATTTAAAAAGGTAATTCAGTGTAAATTTTATTTTATTTTTTATTATTATTTTACATGTGAGCATGAATTTAAATAAACCCAAACCACTGTCATTACTAAGCACCTGCAGTGTGTCAGCAACCATCCATGTTTGACCATCCCAATGTGGAACAAAAGAGAATCACATATAAGTATGTGATTCCATATATACAGTAAATATATGGAGTGCAGCACTAACCATTAAGGTAGAGGGTGCTGTAGGTGTGATACAGATTTGTTTTTTTAGGTGAAATGTATTTTTCATTTCTCAAATGTTTTTCAGTTTTTATCTAAATTGGCCCCTTCAAAGACAATGTCTTTGCACCACAAGGGGTTGCAATACATTTTATTTTTTGGTAAACTATTTTTAACATGTAGATAAGTCATATTCATTTAAAAAAATGTATCAGAAGTATTACACATATAGATGGAATATATTTTACTTAGTCTTCAAATTGCAACCCACATCAACCACACGTTTCATTTACATTGAGTGAAGTGAAGTGAACTACTTGTCATTTTGACACAGCACACCACTGCACACAACCAAATGTGACCTCTGCTTTTAACCCATCACCAAAGTCAGCAGGGGGCAGCTTTAGCGCCTGGGGAGCAGTGTGCGGGGACGACGCCATGCTCATCTCAGTGGTAACTTGGCAGCTGGTGGACTCAAACATGAAACCTTTCACCAAGCCACCACTGCCCCTGCACCAGTAACACCAGCTATGTACACAGTATTGACATTCGTGGTAGAAAGTACGATAGATGGCAAGCGCAAAGGCGACTGCTGTCTGGCTGTTCAATACACGCCGTGCTGTTGTTACAAGCGTGAAGTGCACGAAGCTGGTGTAGCTTAGCCTATCCCCGACAAGGGACGGCGCGCGGGAGCTTGCTGATTGGCTCTTCGGAGGTCCAGTTTCTCCACGGGCCACACTAACAGTATACTTTAATATTAAGGTGCGGGCCACAAAATATTGTACTGCGGGCCGCACTTGGCCCCCGGGCCGCGAGTCTGAGACCCCTGCTCTATAGGATTGAGGTCTGGGCTTTGACTCGGCCACTCCAGAACATTTACCTGGTTCTTTTTTAACCAGTCCTGTGTAGCTTTTGCAGTATGCTTCGGATCATTGTCTTGCTGGAAAATAAATCTTCTCCCAAGCCGTAGTTCTCTTGCAGACTGAATAAGATTGTCCACCAGGATTTGAGTGTATTTTGCAGCGTTCATTCTGCCCTCTATCTTTACAAGCCTTCCAGGTCCGGCTGCTGAGAAACATCCCCACAGCATGATGCTACCACCACCATGCTTAACAGTGGGGATGGTGTGTTTTTGGTGATGTGCAGTGTTTGGTTTCCGCCAAACATGACGTCTTGTCTGATGGGCAAAAAGCTCGATTTTGGTCTCATCAGACCAAAGAATCTTCTTCCACTTGACCACGTGCTTTTTGGCAAACTGTAGTCGAGATCTAATATGACTTTTCTTCAACAGTGGCTTTCTCATTGCCACTCTCCCATAAAGCTTTGACCGGTGAAGAACCCGGGCAGCAGTTGCTATATGCACAGTCTCTCCCATCTCAGCAGCTGAAGTTGTAACTCCTTCAGAGTAGTCGTAGGGGTCTTGGTTGCTTCTCTCACTGGTCTCCTACTTAGTTTACGAGGGCGGCCTGATCTAGGCAGATCCACACAAGTGCCATATTCCTTCCATTTCTTGATAATGGATTTCACTGAACTCCGGGGGATGTTCAATGCCTTGGAAATGTGTTTGTATCCATCCCCTGAATTGTACTTCTCAATCACCCTTTCCCTGAGATGCTTGGAGTGTTCTTCTGTCTTCATGGTGTAATTGTCACCAAGAATACTGATCCACCAGTCTGGACCATTCGGACACAGGTGTTTTATACCTCAATCACTTGAAGCACACCCACACCACTCAGGTGATCTTCATTTCACTAATTGTGAGACTATTGGCAAGAATTTGATGGACCTCTATTGAATTAGACCATTAACTTAAAAAGGGGGTGATTAATTATGCAAACAATTATATTTCTTTATATATTTTTTTCATTGACATTACTTTGTAGAAATCTGTTTTCACTTTGACATTAAAGAGTTTTTTCCAATAAATTCTTGTGTTAAAAAAGCCAAATTTTATTGACCATGATTGATTTATGAAAGCACTAAAAGAGTAAAACATCCAAGGGGGTGAATACTTATGTTAGGCACTGTATAATGAATACTGTATGTCGTATATAGCATTGTTTCCCAAAGACTGGCGACTCTCAGGTGGGTTGCAAGAGATTTTTTTTGGGGTCGTCTCGCTTTATGTTTCCCAGGAGTTCACGGTCATCGCAACAGCTGTCTGCATCCAAACTTAAAATAGCTGCCAGTTTAAAAGCTCCACCTGTGATTATGTTTAAAACTTCAGTAATACTAATTGTTCAGATATCACTCGGCCAACAATAAAATATCCTCATTAATTTTCAAGTAAAATAAACCCTGTATTTTGTGATTTATGAATAATAATAAGTCTATTGACTTGGGTCGTGAAGGTTTGTGTCTTTTAAAATTAAAAAGGGCAAATAACAGTCATGCTATGAAAAAATTCAAAACATCATATACCTACTTATCAAAAACGACTCAGGGAAATGATTTAGCGATGATTCTTTGGGGGGCGATTTTTATAATTATGAGCGTTTTGTTTGTTTTTTCGTTCATTTTAGCATCTAGCTATTTAAACATCTCTGTCAGGTCTGCTGCTGCTGCGAGTGCGAATTGGAGGAAATTTGTTAATGCACTTGAAGGCATCACGGCGGATGCGCGACGTGCTGACGTCACAGACTAGAATTTGTCTCCGTCAACAGGAGTATCAGCTGCAACAGCGTTCAGTACGTATGTTGTGTTTCGTGTGCAGCAACAGAAGCGGGTCTGCAGAGTTCACAGAGGACGCTCACATCCTCTCTGCTTCATTTTTCTGCCTCGTCGCTTCTGTTTATTTTTCTTTTATCTGCGTCTTCTCCTCGACCACCACAGAGGGGGTATGATCTGGACAGACTCGCCTCCATCTCATCGTCCATCGTTCGGTCTCCCCTGACAGTCGTCGCAGCAGTGCCCAAGATGTGGGCCCCGCTGCTCGGCCAGGCTGCGGTGTTTGCGGCCCTGTGGACGATTAGCACCTGCCTGACAGGTAAAGATCTGGGGCCTGATGTATCAAAGTTGCGTAGGCACAAAAAAGTTGCTTACGCCCTTTTCTACGCTCACGTTCAGATGTATGAAAACTGAAATGAGCGTAGAAATGTGCGTCGCCTCGTGTACAAACCCTGCATACGCACAAAAACTTCCTTACGCCATTTTCCACGCTCACGTTCAGACGTTTAAAAGTGGAAATCGTTGAAATGTGCGGTCCTCACGACAGCTCCAGAGCTGCCGTATGAACGTTTCTACAGCTGTCAGCCTTTAGCGACACTTAGTGCTGATTCTGGGAAACTGCTAATAATGTAATGTAAGTAGTCATCAGAGTGATGTGCACATCAGAGAGACACTTTTGAACGATTAACCCACAAACGTGTTTGCAGTTATATGGGTGGATGTGAAAGAATGCAACAAGTGTTGAAGACATTTTATTAACAATTGCAGCGGCAGTAAGACGGGAGCGTCTATTTAGGGAACGAGACGATTTACTGTCTATTCCATCAATGTGCAAATTATATGGATAGTGATACGGGATCTCGGACCATTTCTTTTTTGCCTTTATGTGTTTACGACCTGTTAACCGAGTGCCGTCGCACAAACTTCAGGGATCCATCTCTCCTCGGAGACAATGGGGAGAACCCGGAACCAGTGCTCCCTCCGGAGAAGAACCTTGGCGATCAGGAGGTGCCCGAGAACGCCGAGGACTAAGAGCCTGTTTCTGCTGTTTTGCAGATCCAGCTCTCGAAGGTGAAGACTGGAGAACGAGGCGTATTAGGGCTCGGTCTGAGGTAACCTAGAGAGTTCACTGGTGGGATGCGTGGTTTTCGCTCGCCCCTTTGTGAGACCAAAGAGCATAATAAAAACAAAATATAGAATGGAAACAAATACAAATTTAAAAAAATTTGATATGACGTGTGTGTGTGTCATCGTGTCCTTTGTTCACTTTATTGAAAGAAATAGAGAAAGGCTGTGACGTGCAGTGTTTGTGTGATCTTTCCCACTATTCTTTCCACTTTTGTTTTTTTTTTCTTTTTCTATAGTCCTTTCACAGTCGTATAACGATGCGTGTTGTCCGCCACCGGGTCACCCGTACCCGAAAGAACAAGGCCGTGGTTAGAGTTCAACCTCCGGGTCATCCGTACCCGAAGGACGTGGGCACAGTTAGGATAATAGAAAGGCTGTGACGTGAAGTGTTTGTGTGGTCTTTTCCACTATTCTGTTTTTTCTTTCTTTGTTTCTTTTCTCAGGCTTTTTACAGTTGTCGAACACGCACACAAGCACAGACGCGCCTTGTCTGCCACCGGGTCACCTGTACCCAAAGGAACAAGGGCATGGTCATCTGTACCCAAAAGCCGAGGGGAGGGTTACAGTAATGGAGAACGGCTGTGATGTGAAATGTTTGTGATCTTTTCCACTATTCTTTTCTCTTTTTTTTGTTTTTCGGAGTGTTATCTGCGACCGGGTCATCCATACCTGAAGGACGACGGGAGGTTAACTTTAGCCAAAGCTGAGTTAGAAGCAACTCACGGATCACGACATATTGGATCTATCACTTACTGTCTTGCCCCGTCTCCTAGCGTCACTTCCACCTGGTCGCCATTGGCCACGCACTGCTGACGCACTGCCAACACCACCCTGTCCTGCAGAGTCTGCAGTCTGAACACACAAACACATAAATATAATCAGAGTGTGTTTGGAGGGAAAAGATGTTTACACATAAGAAATGTTTTTTGGGAGTTGCAGAAATTCTGTTGCACTGACCTGTACGACTACTTTTTTACCTTGGGTGTCGCTGCAGCAACAGGTTCCAAAGGTCCCAGCTGCTGACTGGTGTTGGAACAGCAGCTACCTTTTCCTCTTTCAAACCAGTCAGTTCTGCACTTTTTCGCAAAGCACAACACATAAACCTGCAAAAATACATGTTAGTTAAAGAAGAGTTAAATAAATTCTGAAAGGGGGTTGAACAGCAAAGGTTGGATTGACTGTTTAAAAAAAACATTACAACATTTTCTCTTTTCAGCTGTCACAGCATAAAGTTTGTCACATTCGTTCAACCTATTTACCCCACTTGTGACTCTTTGTTCTTACCACAAGAGTCACGTTTTGCCCCCTCACACAACCATCGGATGTCTAGTCTGACAAATCTTCACACAACGTTAATTTTACGAATGTCACAACTCATTTGAATGACGTATTCACTTATAACAAATTAAACATTTTACAGTCTTTTACCAAAACCCCTCCTCAAATCGGCTGCCGCAGTACGCACACATAGACTTGCTAATGCAACTTTTTATCGTTCATAAAACTAGCGACGTGAATGAAGTGGAGCAGAGGTTCCTTCAAACCATGTGTTTATTTTTAGAGCATGTTAACACAGACGTGATACAAGTAGAAAAGCAAGTCAGGCAACTCACCCGTGCAGTCTCCGGAGCTAATAGGAAGCCTATTAGCTTCGGAGATAAAACATGCGTTTTAACAGCCAAACGACGTCTACAACTACTGTAGCAGATGTTTCTTCGTCTGCAGCGCCTCTTCGTTTTCAGACAGACACATGCCGACTCATTGGATTGGAAGAGACTCATTACTGCCACTAGCTGGTGTGGAGGGCAGTAAACCAATGTTTACAATGTTTTTTAAATATAATATTTCATTTTGGCCAGCAGAGGTCAGTACAGTTCTACAAATTAACTTTTTTTTACACACAGCAGGAGCGGATGAAATTAAACACATTATGTTTTGCATTCTAGTTCATCGGTGTTTTCACACTAAGCAAACACACTGGAACAAGTTTCTATATGCCCCTCTGTGCTGCTGAGTGTCAGGCATCACACTGTCAGGATGAATGGGAGTGTTTGGATTCACGGACTGATGCATAGCTAGATGAATGGTGGGGCATGTATGATGGATGTTAAGCTCCTGTAGATTTTTATAAGAACTTTTGTTGTTGTGTGTTTGTATTTAGAAGTATTTCTGACATAGTACTGATTTATTTGGAACAACTGCTTCTAAATAAAAACCTAGTCCAAATAAGGTAGAATGTCGTTTCTCAGTTGAGGATAACATTTTTGGATGCAGATGTATACATTCGTCCCACAGTGGGGTATGGTGGGAAATTCACACTAAAAGTGCAGTTGGCTGTCTGAGCGATTCCTAACCAGTCCTAACGTTTCCTAACACATATAGACGAAGAAGGCAAATCAGAGCTGGAATTCTCATTTATTGTGTTTTCTAATTTATCATGACTCCATATACTCATTTAATTTGTCATGGAGTTAATTGCATGCAAATTAAAAATTCAATATATAGAATTTGCACCTGAAACCTACCACCCAGTGGATGGCTGTGACATTGTTATACCACTATAATAGTTTTGGTTTTTTGTTTTCAAGTAATTGGCAGAGGATGGGTATTTTACTGTTTCTTTTTACAGAACAAAACAGATACATAGAAATGGTCAATATTTCAACATATTTTAATTCAATATGTGTGTTAAAATTGAACTATATAAAGTGCTTAGCATAAGTATTCACCCCCTTGGATGTTTTACACTTTTATTTAATAACTTTAATAACTCAATAAAATTTGGCTTTCTTTTTCCACACATTAATTGGAAAAAATTCTTTAATGTCAAAGTGAAAACAGAGTTCTATAAAGTAATGTTAATGAAACAAAATTATATAAAGAAAAATAATTGTGCTGATATCAGACAGTACTGGCCGACTGTGGTGCACATCTGTGTTCACCACAGGCTGGGGTGAGGTGCTGACACTGCAACAGACAAATTAAATTCTCCTGTTTCCAAAAAGTATTCCCAGCCATGACTCGGCAGTTTTGTCATTATTCAGCTGAGGGTTGATCTACTGTTGTAAATTCCAGATAGACAAGGGCTACATTGAATGTAACTCATAATCAAATTAAGCCCAGTCATTTTTTTTACATTATCATTAAATTGCCAGCACCTTCTCATTGGTAACTAGCTGCAGGGAATACCACCACCAGGTGGAGTCATTATCATACCTGGATGTGAATTATCCCATTTGGAACTTGACACAAAACTCATCAGCAACTTCACCAACAGTTTCATTTCAGAAAACATGAAAACTGAATCAAGGAAAATTTTAATTTAGACAAATTGACAAAACAACAACAAAAAAAAATCAAATCAAATTCTGGTCAATTCAATTTTATATACGTACTATATTATTTCTCTGAATTTTTTTTTTTTAACTTTTTTACACCTTATTTTTTGCATAAGTGGTCTGAATGCAGTTTGTTAGTTTGAACGCAGCACATATTCACATGTGCTCTTTTTTTGCATTTTCTTGCCGTTTCCTGCAGTGGATGTACACACCCTCCGCTGCCCCTCGGGGTGGGGGATGTGCCTGTTTGTGGAAAAGCCTGTCAATGGTGGTAATTATTCCAAACAAAATGCTGCACCCATTACACATAAGTATGCCACCCGTGCTAATTACTGTGTTAGTTATTAACGACTCATTGAAGAATTATGCTCACCGTCAATGATATGTTATCGTCGGGATGTGAAAGGAATATTTAGAGAATTTCCTCAATCCCACTGACACACCTTCCGCAGAGGGAGCTGAGGCTGAGGACTCAGCAGCTGATCCTCCCATCTCCTGCGCTGAGGTCACCGAGGCAGTCAAAAAGCTGCTTGGTGGCAAGGCGCCGGGGGTGGATGAGATCCACCCTGAGTACCTCAAGTCTCTGGATGTTGTGGGGCTGTCTTGGTTGACACGTCTCTGCAGCATTGCGTGGCAGTCCGGGACAGTACCTCTGGACTGGCAGACCGGGGTGGTGCCTCTTTTCAAAAAAGGGGACCGGAGGGTGTGTGTTTCGGGGATCACACTCCTCAGCCTCCCGGGAAAAGTCTATTCCAGGGTACTGGAGAGGAGAATCCGGCCGATAGTCGAACCTCGGATTCAAGAGGAACAATGCGGTTTTCGTCCTGGTCGTGGAACACTGGACCAGCTCTATACCCTCCACAGGGTGCTTGAGGGTTTATGGGAGTTTGCCCAACCGGTCCACATGTGTTTTGTGGACTTGGGAAAGGCTTTCGATCGTGTCCCTCGTGGTATTCTGTGGGGGGTGCTCCAAGGGCGGTGTGAGTGAACGCTGGCGCGACTTGCTGCCGCTGCTCACCCGTAACTTTTTAAGCTATCACTTTAAGTTTTTAGTTTAGGTCTTTTTAGCAGCTTACTGATCCACAACTGCCACCGGTCCTGTGTCCATTTCGACCGAGTCCCCGCGGGGTTTGTCGCCACGGTGCTGGCTGACGGGATGCCCTTCGAGTCCGTTCTTCTCTGGACTTTGCTGTCTTTTCTTTCGCCAACTTGCGATGGGCATGCTCTAATACTCCGCCAGGTCCACCTCTCGTCGCCCCCCACGAAACACTGACCGGGTTGCTGACCACAGTGTGCTGGCCTACCTAGCCCGGTCGGCTAACACTCCTCCCAGATGTGACAACTCCGTCAACTTTGGCCTGCTCAACATCCGCTCACTCACGAGCAAAGGACATCTCATCCAGGATCTCCTCACCGACCGTAAGTTTGA
>NC_024327.1:14369344-14373404 GCF_000523025.1 Cynoglossus semilaevis | reverse complement strand
CCTTTGTCACCGGTTCTGTTCATTATTTTCATGGACAGAATTTCTAGGCGCAGCCAGGTGTCGGGTGGGGTCCAGTTCGGTAGCCACCGGATTTCATCTCTGCTTTTTGCAGATGATGTGGTGTTGTTGGCTTCTTCGAACCAGGACCTGCAGCATGCACTGGGGCGGTTTGCAGTAGAGTGTAACGCAGCTGGGATGAAAATTAGCACCTCTAAGTCCGAGGCCATGGTTCTCGACCGGAAAAAGGTGGTATGCACCCTTCGGGTCGGGGATGAAGTCCTGCCTCAGGTGGAGGAGTTCAAATATCTGGGGGTCTTGTTCACGAGTGACGGTAGAATCGAGCGTGAGATTGACAGGCGGATCGGTGCTGCGGCCGCAGTAATGCGGTCGCTGTATCGGTCCGTTGTGGTGAAGAAGGAGCTGAGCCGAAAAGCGAAGCTCTCAATTTACCGGTCAATCTACGTTCCTACCCTCACCTATGGTCATGAGTTGTGGGTCATGACCGAAAGAACGAGATCAAGGATTCAAGCGGCTGAAATGAGCTTTCTCCGCAGGGTGGCAGAGCGCTCCCTTAGAGATAGGGTGAGGAGCTCTGTCACACGAGAGGAGCTCGAAGTAGAGCCGCTGCTCCTCCACATCAAGAGGAGTCAGCTGAGGTGGCTTGGGCATTTACATCACATGCCCCCTGGACGCCTCCCTCGGGAGGTGCTCGGGTGCCGTCCCTCTGGGAGGAGACCTAGGGGAAGACCGAGGACACGCTGGAGTGACTACGTCGCTCGGCTGGCCTGGGAGCGCCCTGGGGTACCCCCAGAAGAGCTGGAGGAAGTGTCGAGGGAGAGGGAAGTCTGGGTGCCCTGCTCAGACTGTTGCCCCCGCGACCCGGCCCCGGATAAAATAAGACGGATGGACCTGTCTAAAAGTAACTCTCCAGCAAAGGTGATAAGGGAAGGACTAACTTTGGCACACACACGCACACACACAGACACACATGCACTAAACACACACACTTGTATTGGCATTGGAAACCGTGTTATAATTACTATTATATCAATTATTCTTCATAAGCTTTGATTACTACAGCTTTTGTATTATTACATGACATCAGCATAGCAGGTGCAGTGACTTTGACTCAATTTCATGAGGAACATACTATATAGACTGTTAACTAAATGGTCAGAAATTAGCAAGGAAAAAAGTTTTTTAAATCAATGTCTGAGACTATTTCACGAAAGATTTAAATATTTCCCCTTAGTTCTTTTTTTATTAGTTATTTAAAGTTGTTGGTGTTTTCTCTCTCTTCTGGGATGCTGCCCTTTTGGATTCTCTCTTGTCCCTTGGTTTGGCTTCCTCTTCAGAAACAAAGCCATTTTGTGCTGCAAAATGTTTTATTTTCTCCATTATTTTTAAAACAGTTTTGTGTTTCTTGTCAACTGATTTTTTTTTCTTCTTTAAGGAATTAATGGTCCAGCATCAATACTGGTTCTGTGGCTCTACAGTAATAGGAAGGAACTGCTTTTTGGATCCTTTCTGAAAAATGTAACTGGAAATACCCGCCACATTTACTGTAAGTCTCATCACTGTTTGACTAAAGTAAATTGGTGTCACTTTTATTATGAAGAACTTGACTGTGATTAGGAAACCAAGAAACTTTGATACAGGGCTGTAACAAATATTAGTACATTTTAAGCCATTATTAGTATACATTAGCTTCACTGCACTTGTAACTGGTACATTTTAGTGTCCATTTCAAAATTGCGGCTTCTACTTTTAGAGCCTGATGTGGTGAATCTCCAGCCCACGTCTCTGACCTGTTAGAACTCCACACCACTCCCTGTAGGTCAGAGGCTGTCATTGGTGCCACAGAATCATTTTCATGACCTTCGATGATGGATAGCAGCAGCAGCCGTGCTGAAGATCATCACACTGTCTTTCTCTTTATGCTGCCATAATTCTGTGAAACCTCTTCAAGCAGATGAAGATCCTGTATTTTAATTTATGTCATTTATATATTTTTTGTCTGCTCTTGTGTTCACCTTTATTTTCAAACATTTATGATGTTGGAAGGTTTTATGCTTAATATATACATTCATCTTCAATTTTATTTCTGGATACTGTATTGGTAATTACACTCTTAATTTCAAATGTTTACTAATGTTTACAGATTTCTTTTTATCTGATTACAAGAAAATGTATTGTACAGTTTGTAAAATACAATGTTAAAAGCCATAGCTGAAGCCACACCAACAATCTCCATATAACTGTATTCATATTGTATTGGAACTTCAGCTGCAGAGGCTGCTGGAAATGAAGGTGTTATTCACTGACAGTTAATGTGATTTGTGTGTGCGCATCATAAAAAATGCAAAAAAAATGTGTGTGTGTTGATTTCTGCACCCACCAAGGTGTGGTTCCATCAGTCACTGGGGTGTGGCAAATGATGCACATTTATGCATGTATGTGTATGTGTGAGTGAGTGTGTGTATGTTTGATGGTGCTACCAAAAAGCTGAAACAGTAAAGTATTCCATCTAATGGCAAAATATTCTTCTATTTCATTCCCCTGGAGTGAGGACCTTGGTCAAATTGATGCATCTTTCTCCTCTTCCTCCTCGTCGTCCTCCTCCTGTTTTCCTCCACCATCACAAGCAGCAGGAGCAGCAACATTATGGGTGGTTTTACAATATTAATGTGAGAGTGCATTTAGTGGAGAGCAGCTCGTACGGATATTCTCTGGTGATTCCCTGCCTGATTTACTCTAAATGCAGCATTGACAATGACAAGACAAGAGATGTCTTGTCATTTTCAGAGTTTGCCTGCACAATTCTGGTCTGTTCTTCACTTACATACCTGTATGTACAATGTATACCGCTGTATACAATGCACATATTGTACACGTTCTGTGTACAATATATGTTAATTTTCTGGGATCTCATTCAAAGCCGAATGACTGAGGGATTTTTATCAGATGTGATGGAGGAGAGCATCTCTTACAAACTGATTAAAAAAGACTTGTTGTCATATCTGGTTAAAACCTGAGAATGACAACACTATCCCTACACACATGCACACACGCACACACACACAGGCAGGCACAGTTGCAGGACATGCCTCCAGGCTATGCGTTCTCTCTCTTTTTTTTGCCTTGAATTGCCTTGTCTTGTTTACTTATTTATTTATTTGTCCACCAGTGAGTAGGGGAGTGAGGCAGCGGCAGTAAATAAAGCTGTAATTACCCTTGTCTGGGCTGAACAAAGGTAAACAAGAAAGGCTTTATATGGTTGGTTGTCATGCGGAGCAGGTTAATATTAGTTTAACATCCGTTGTGTCCATACATTACTCACCCTCAGCAGAACTAAAAGTAGCAGAGATTCATCTGCGACACAGACACAGAGAAAAATGCTGACAGTTCTGTGCATGGAGACAAATTTTCTGGTTGGGGGCTGAACAAAATCAAATTCAAATTTCAAATAGAGTAATACATTGTTGGGATTACTGGCAGTTATTTGAGTCTCAGTTGTTGTTTTTGTCATATTTTCTCTTTGATCCTCACAGTTTTGGTATCCAGTCATGGGCCAGATTGGATGGTCCAGCGGGTCGGATTCGGCCCATGTCTCAGACAGACAGTCCACTGAGCATGAGTCAATGCCCGAATGCTGCACGTGTCACACTGAGAGTCGTGATGTGTCGTTCGTGAGTGATTCGTTCAAAATGAACGAATCTTTCATATGACTCGAGACTCCCGAGTCATATGAAATATTTGTTCACGACCCCTCCTTGAATCGCAACCTTAACGTGGTGGAGGGGTTTGAGTATCCGAATGACCCTAGGAGCTATGTTGTCGGGGGCTTAACGCTCCTGGTAGGGTCTCCCAAGGCAAACAGGTCCTAGGCGACGGATCAGACAAATAGCGGTTCAACCCCCCCCCCCCTTGATGATGAAAATAAATAAATCAAAGAGGTTCACGTCGCCCGGATTGACGTCACCAGGGCCCCACCCTGGAGCCAGGCCCGGGGTCGGGGCTCGCAGGCGAGCGCCTGGTGGCCGGGTCCTTGCTCACGGGA
>NC_024327.1:14358939-14366985 GCF_000523025.1 Cynoglossus semilaevis | reverse complement strand
CTGTGAACTAATCTTTCGCCGTGAACTAATCTTTTGCTGTGAACTAATCACTATGAATGAATCACTCTCTGTGAACTAATCTTTCGTTCTCGCAGATTCCCTTCATTTGTCATGTGAAAGAGAGCTCGGGTCTCTTTTGCTCTCATTCATCTTCACATTGTGGTGTTTTTATTTCTTAGCTTTGCGCATGGTTTTAATTGCTTATGGCATTTTGTGTACTTTGTAGACTTTGTCAGCAGAAGCAAACCATGTGACCTTCAGTATTTAGTGTCGGAGAACCGCAGCCTTCTTTACAACGCCCACAATAGGGCTAAAGCGCCACCTGCTGTGAAACGAATGAAATGATTAGTTCAAGATTTTACTTTTCGAGAGTCAAAGATTCGAATCAATAAAATGAGTCGGTCTTCTCATCACTAACTGAGAGCTCCTGATGATTCATCTCTTCCTTTATTATGGACTTGTGGCGGGCACTGAGGGGCATGCCTCTCACCCAGTAGGGTTACGGGTAAAGGGGCGTGTTAAGTGCCCATAGAGGTTGGCGCTCCGTTCCATGTGCTTTCTCTGTTCCTGAATGAAGAAGTGTAGAGCACCTGCTCCTCAGAGTCATCCTTCAACTGCCACAGACTGTCTGTCTGAGACTGACACTGACCACCAAACAGTTTAGCATGGACACAGGCAGTCAGTAAAGAGGCTACAATGACAAGTATAAATAAATACACAGAGACACTTAATTACACAGACTACTGTTTCTAAATGTTGGCATTTATTTATAATTCATTATTTGACACCTGCTCAAACTGCTTATATTACAAAGTGTGTTTTCTTCGATCATTTAATTGTGTTAATAAAATTTACTTTTATCTATTTATTACACAATTTATTTTAGATTTTCATACATTTTTGCTCACATTTCTAAATTTCTATATAATTTTCCACATTACTATTTTAACTTTTGTACACTTGTATTTTTTACTTTGTGTATTTATTTATTTATTACTTTGTCTATTTATTGCCCTCTGTTTATTCTTTATTTTCCTGTTTTATTGTACATTTATGTTTTAACAACAAATATTACTTTTTTTGGTTCTACAATAAAATACTTATTTTCACATTTCACAAATGTGATGCTGTTACAAAAGCAATTTTACATTCGTTTGAATATTTAATGAATTCACTTTGCACAGACCCTTTACACATTAGTTTAATTACATTTATTATTATGTATTTTACAGTTCATTAAAACATATCAATTAAACTGTTAATTAAAGTTTTTAAAGATATCAAAACGTCCTAGCTGTTCATCATACAGACATGTTTAAAAACATTGATTCCTGTGACTTCTTCTTGAAGTCGATGTCTGCTGGGTGGAAAATAGTAAAACTGAATTCTAATCTTTTCTGTTTGACTCTTTTGGCTCTACCACAGTCCTTTACACACTGTACTGGAGTGATCCTCCTCTTGTGAGTGTGTGCTGGTTCAAATCCATATGTGAACAACTCTGTATTTACTATAAGGACTGTGTGTTCTTTAGGGGACATGTCTCTCTTCTAGCTCCAGAACAGGCAGCACCTCAATGACCAAAGAGTCAGTTTTATCCCACAACATTTTGTTCTTCTAGTCTATGTCTTGCTAAAGATTATTCACACCAAACCTCCTTCTCAACTTGGAACTGTCTCTTTCGCTGATGAGACAATGTTTTTCTCTATGTATCCTCATATTTTCCGTATTTTCAACTTTCTCAAAAATTAACACAATCAGAAGGCCTCTCCTGCTAATGAAGTCTCTCATTAATAAGGTTAAAAAATGTGTCCTAAAAGAGTCATTATAGTCTAGTCTGTGTATTTTTAAATATTTTCATTATTACATTACATTATCATTTTATTATAGGGGAGACAGGGTATGGTTGTAACATGGGGAGAGATGTAACACCACCAATTCCACCAATTAGGGATAAGATAGGAGTTATATGATAATTTCAGTGTTTACCCACTTTCTCCCTGATCCCACATGGTGGTTGTCAAGGTTGGAAACAGGCGCATTCCATAGAGAAAACACTGATTTTGATGTAAGAAAGTAAATTTTTTGACCAAGACTATATTTTGTTTAGTATTTATACTATTGTACATAAAACAACATGAGTAACATTGGATTCAATTGTAGTTTCTCGGGCATAATGTGATGCATTTTTCCCCTGGTAATTTCAAACCACTATGCTAATACAGCAAAAAAAGAATCTGATGAGGTCACAAAGAAGGGCAAGTCAGTCAGATTAGTTGCGAAGGCACATGAAATCTGTCATGTAACACTGAGCAGAAGCTGAGAGACCAGGGGTCCAGTGATCCTCCCAGTATAGGTTACTGAAGCAGCAACAAAGTTTTCTCTGAGGTGCAGAAGGAGTGTTGGTTGAGGCAGCAGACCTGTATTATGGACTGACTCCACGTGAGGTAAACATATGACAGGTTAGTCACTGGAGACCAGAGAAGAATTAAATACTAGCGTAGGTGCCAGACAAATGGAAAAACGTTTTGTGTCTATGTTCTCAGGTTTTCTATTCCACTTTCTTTTAGGTTAGAAATTTAGAATATCAACTGGCAGTAATATATAACATCAAACACCCACAAACATCGGATGAGAAGCAGATGGCAGGGCCTGACTAGTTCACATTTTCTATGAAGCGGACCCCCAGCCTCTTTTTACAGCATGTCGCATGGTGTGAACTCTGTTTTTGCTTCTTTTGTCTAACTGTTACAACTTACCCCAGCATGTGATGTGATATTCTTGCAGAGGTTTGAATTGATGCCATTTGTAGTACACAAATGTGGGTACTTTGTATAGAAGTTTGAGAACTCTAGCTCAAAAATTCAGTGAGTTACAGGTCCTGAAGCAAAAAGTGTTACAACCATACCCGGTTTCCTATTCATATTATTAATATTAATGTTAGTGTACAATATATTAGCAGTTTTTCCATTGAGTTTTCACTGTTTACTTAATGGTTACTTTAACAATCTGAGCCCCTGAAATCTTAAATTGACTCTGTTTATGTGTCATGGCATCAAGAGGAATCATAGAGGTTTTTTCCAAGTAACCAAAGTATTTTGCTGTTCTTCTGTGTTTAAATTAACACTGGGTCAAAGTGATCCTTTTTTATTTAAATCAGAGTGCATATAAACTCATTTTCATGAAATAAACTCAACCACATTGTTTCATTTACCTGCTGCTCAATGGCAGATTATATCATTCTTCATTGCTCACTATGACTTCCTGCTCTCTGGGCACTTGACACACTAATCTTTCATTACACTCCACTCATTGTGCGTGTCGTGCAGAGTGAAAATGATGAAGAGGTATTTGTAATCTGAAAATTCAGTCGGAATTCCATCATTGTCTCTCACTTCAGAAATCAAATGTAGCAAATTATAGTGATGATAATTGCTGCTATTAGAAATGATGAATCGAGGCGGTGGCGGCGGCGAAAAGGACAAATCATGTGCGATTTGTGTGACGAGTGTGTGTGGTGAGGTGTATTAAACAACCACACTGAGCTGGGCTGCTCTTCAGATGCTCAATAATTAAATGCAAGCTTTTCTCAGGGTGAGTGAGTGAGTGAATCATGTCCTGTTAATGAAATCAAATGCATGCCAACGCTGCCTTGTGCGTCCTACAGAAGGAGATGAGAACTCTGGTTGTCGGTAGCGTCGGTGTCGAACATTTAACTTTCAGGTGACGCGGGGCCTGTTTTACACGCCTGCTGATTCCCGGCTGATGTCAAGCACCCATGGGCAACGGCATGTCAGACATCCACCTGCTGGTCTCCAGGTGCCACGGTGGCACTAACAAGTATTGAATTAGACCCAGTGGGACATGGAGCAACATCAAGACGACTAAAACATTAGCACCGACGGTGCCTCTGACTGTGGACACATTCTGTATGCACGTCTGCTGCTGAATGTGAAGATGTGATATAACGTCAAGCTATGTGGCCAATTGCTTAATAGATTACATTTGTGTTTTGTAAAGATGTAATGGTAAACGGAGAAATCTGTCAGTAGTACCAAAATAGTGAATGTTGGGTCAGTTGTTGTTGTTTTTTTTTTGTTTGTTTTTTTTAATTTTATTTTTAGATATTCAATCTAGCAATAAAACAAAGCCAAACTCAGGGGTTGTAAATGCATTCATGTAACCGGTGTAGCCTCTGTGTTGTGTTTGAGCCCCTACAAAGTACACATAAAATAAATATATTGTACAGAATTAAATAAAATGTTAAATACAAGGAGCAACAGAAAAACACTAACCCCTCCCACATAGTCCAAAGAAAGAGGGAGAGGTTGGGTGTGACTGACTTTTTATATCAAAAATATATACGTCAAGTTTCCGCCCAGGGAGGAACAACCCACTTCCGTCAGGTAGAACAAATAAAACAGTTTTCTGGAATTATAACTACATAACTATTAACCTCTGTTACATTAATACATTTTAACAAGTTTAACCCTTGTGCAGGCCTTCGCATTTTTGTGCACACCATTTGTCCTTGCAATGATTTTCATCTTGTCCCAGAATATGAGTATTAATGAATATGAGGAAAAGTTGGCACAAGTCATGCAGTACAGGAACATGCACACACACACACACACACACACACACAAAGACATATTTAGAAAAGACTTTACAAGGGTTAACATAACATTAGAAGCACTGTGCAACATGACCCACTTTATTACCAAGGCCAACACCATGTGGGTTTCATTCAATCTTTGCAAAGGAGCAGTGTACAGGGGGTCCTGGACTTGCGTCAGAGTTCGGTTCATATGGTGCGATGTAACTCAATTTTAAGTATGTAAGTCAGAACTTACATACTCACCTACGCTAACACAGTACTAACATCATAATCTATAATGTAAAATCATCAGAACAGTGTGACTTACACTTATGAGCCATACTAAAGGACGAAACGAAAGAAAGCAAATGTAGCTCAATCCAATGTATGACGTATGTATGTATGGCCGGCGAATTGAACAAAGCCACCTTCTGCGTGTAGCATCGCATCACAACGTAGTCATCCACTTCACTCAGCAATCAGTTCCCATGTAATCTAGTTGTCGAGTTTTATCACCTTTGAATTGATGGAACAAGACTTTCTCAATAAATTTATGGGAGATAGCGATGTAACCACGAAGGTCATAGGTGGAGGACGTCTGTATAGTTTCTTTAAGACAGCCAACAATATTTCCATATAGGGTAGTGCACTGTGGTTGCAACTTATATGGCTCCTATTCAGCTTTGAACTTTGGAAAAAGAAGTGTGAACCAATGACTCTTGGATAAACAAAAGAAACTGCAGCAGAGCAGAGGCTCCTCCTTTACGTCATCCTGGTGTCAATCACCTACTAGATCTAGACACATCCAGCATGGTGGCTGCAGGGGTTAGCATCACTCATCAGTCCTGTTGATTTTCATTCACTATGGTGACATTTGAAGTTCATAAAATCTTGCATTCATGATTACTGCATAATGTGAGGCGTGTTCAGAGAACAAGATTTCTGCAGCTTTAGATGACGCACACACACACACACACACATACCATAACTAGTTTAATAAAATGTTAAAGAACCTTTACCTTCCATTATTCCCAACCATTTCTTTTGAGAAACAATGGGCTGTTAGTACTCACAGACAAGTCTGTACATTACCTGGAGAAATGAGTTGTGCTTGGGCAATTCTCTGCTCTGTGAATAGTTTTGCTTGTGGCCAAAACCACACCACTGCTGTAAAAGAGAAAGGGAAAAAAGAAACCAAACATCCAAATTGATAATTGAAGTGCTGTTTTCATCCCATTTTACCAAAATGTATAGTATATAATAAAAAAGTATTTTTATTATAGCATGTGTCGGGAGGTTGCTAATGGGTTTGGAATAAAAGACAACATTTTGATTTAGCCAGGCTCTGGTGGCACAGAGACCCTTTAACTTCAGCTCATTTGAAAGCCTGGCACCCCCACCAACGCCACTGCACCTCTATCATTGGTTGATCTAGTCAAAGATGACGACCTGCTCTGTGTTTAATGCTTGTCTGCAGATACGAGTGATCTCCATGAACTAAATCAAAAGCCTGACTCTGCTGACTGGGTACAGCGTCTCTGCTCTGCTAACTCCAGTTTTTAGGAATCACAGAAACATGTCTCCGTGTGAAAGCCCAAGGGCTGGGCCGACCAAGGCTGCTTTCTACTCCTTCCTCAGGAGCAGATTTTACTGTAGCTGAGGGCAAACTTATTCACAGACGGGGAGGAGTTAAAGCTGAGGAACAAAGCAAAGAATCCGGTGAATGTTTGCTTTGAAGACATTCTACACTGATAAAAACTGCTGCAGTGTAAATAATTATGGCAAACAGCTTTCAGCAGCAAAACTAAAATTACTTTGGCTCTAGATATAGTTTTGTTGCACTACTGTGGATTAATGGTTAAATGTGCTGCCTCTCTGCAACATCACTGTAACTCTGGCTCACAGTTAGATATATTTTTAATAGGATGTATGACCCTTGCTTCACCTGCAGGGCATGTATTTGTCATATAAATCCCTTTATTCTGCAAGTGATTAATAATTTCGATCAAACTGTTTACCATTTGAAAGGTGAACCAGTAGGTGGCAGTGTTGCAAGCCATAAGATAAATAATAATAATAAAAAAATCCTAAAGTGGATAAGATAAGTGCTCCTTTTAGACCCATGTTCAGCATCATCAATTCGGACACTTACAACATTGCTAAACATCTATCTAATGTATTAGCACCACTGGTCGGGAACAAACCACATCACATCAAAAATTCTCTGGACTTTGCTAACAAAGTTAAAGAACTCAAACTGGAATCAGAGACAATGGTTTCATTTGATGTCACTTTTTACTTGCATTCCCACTTCTGATGCTATCAAAATGACCAAAAAACGCTTACTAAAACACGCAACTTTAGCTGACAGAACCTCCTTAACTCCAGACCAGATTTGCACACTCCTAGACCTCTGCTTAACCACCGCTCATTTCCAGTTTAACGGCAGTTTTTACAGGCAAAAACATGGATGTGCCATGGGGTCTCCAGAATCTCCCATTGTAGCCAACCTCTACATGGAGGAAGTAGAACAAAAGGCACCATCACACTGGTACAGGTACGTGGATGACACATGATTAAAATCAAGACAGTTGAATTAGAATCTGTCACCAAACACAGTAATACAACCAATGAACACATCAAGTTTACTAGAGAAGATGTTAAAGAGGGCATGCTCGCCTTTCTGGACTGTGCAGTACACATAAAGGAAGACAGAAACCTTTACATTGAAGTCTATAGGGTGCTGTACTGTCGCTTTAAGACACTGTTTGCTTCTCATATTATAATCTAGTGTGCTCAAGACTGATGGAGAAATTACCAGACACAGTCACACCCCCATTCACACCCACCTTCTTACTCCATACCCATTCATATACTCACACACGATCACATGATATGTAATCTGATACTTTTATAACAAGTGCAGAGGAAGGGTGCAGCAACTCGGAGTTGATGAGGAAGCTGCCAGAAGAGTAAGCTGCACTCTCCCCTTGCAAGTAAAAAATCAAGACGTCTTTTGTGTTGTTACTTTGTCGTCATATATGTTAGAATAAACCTGACATAAATTGGTACTTAGAGCCAGATGCCAAGAAATTAAGCAGAAACTAAGGATCAGGTGGAGAATGACTGAAGACCGTGCACAGCCAGAACCAGGTTCTGGGGAAAGACCTGGGGAGTGAATTCTCACTCAGGCCAGTACTCCGACCCCTGATCCTGGGCTGCTGATTGACGGCATCTGATACCAGAATAAGATCGACGACGAGGGTGAGAAACAACTTTTTATTACCAGTGCGTGGTTGAAATATGGGTTGAAGTCCCTGGGCAATCCCTAAATGCTGATAAATGAGTTGAAAAACCCTGGTCAGTAATCCCTAGAACTACGTGGGTTGAAAATCCCTGGGCAGCAAACCCTAGAACTAAGTGGGGAGTCCCTGGGCAGCAGTCCCTAGATG
>NC_024327.1:14350936-14356128 GCF_000523025.1 Cynoglossus semilaevis | reverse complement strand
AGCTCTGTGTGGAGGCAGGCGTAGTGTCTGCATCCTGGCAGTAGAGGAGGATATATGTGTGAGGTCATAGTACACACCAGCACATGCTCCATGTTGCCTTGGAAAATTTGGTTCTATGTTTCTGAAACAATTTCTTTTCAATTTCTACTACTGTACTGTACCAGGCTATTACTGGATGGCCCAGTTGTCAATCACAAATAGGGCCATGCTGCTACATAGAACACACATGCGTGTGTCAGGAATTCCTTACGTAATCCCTGTCACTGTTTCAATATCACTTCAATGACAGAAGTGTTTTGCTTTTCAACAGGTAAAATAGGTATGTTCCATTTACTGTATGTACTGTTTCACAAAAGGAGGGGTGAGAGACAAATATTGATGTATGTAAGGGTAACACATGATTGTTGTAGCATATGTCAACTCTACTGCATTCACAATGTCATGAGGGCCTCAACAGGAAAATGGAAGTGAGAGAAAGTGATGTAAGAGTCAATAAAATATATGTATCACCTGAAGGTAAACCAATTTTACCAAAATCATTGTTTAAATGGGCTGCAATATTGAGCCATGGGCCTAGCCATGTCTTAACAGGAGGGATAGTGAATACTATAAACAAAGTATTCACCACCTATGGATTTAATCATTACTCAAAAAAATGTGTGCAGCATGTCTAACATGTGCTAAACATAATTCACAAGGAAACATGAGACCAAAAAGAGGAAAGTTCCCAAAACCTCATTATCCGTTCCAGGTGCTACCTACGGATTTCATTGAACTCAATAAAAGTGAAAAGTGAAAAAAAAAAAAGTCTAGTCATAGTGGATGCCTTTTCTAAATGGGTAGAATTGTTCCCATCAAAAGCTGCTGATGCTATTACAGTGGCAAAAGCATTGGTCAAAGAGATTATACCAAGATTTGTGACAACAGAAATTATTACATGAACCAAGTCATATCAAGCCTAAGCCAAAAGATGAAAATAAATTTTAAATACCACTGTGCTAAAAACAAAAGAAATACAAAATTCTAACTCTATGCCAGATACAGCTATATCTTTGCAGAGTGACAGTACGCCAATCCAGCTGGGTGACTGGGTGCTAATAAAGGTCATCAAAAGGAAGTGTTGGTCGAGTTCAAAGTGGAAAGGCCCATACCAAGTCTTGCTGACGACGCCTACAGCCATAAAGATTGCTGAACGACCATCTTGGATTTATCTTTCGCCTTGCAAGAGACAGAGGTTCTTGGTACAGGATCCAATTGGTTGAGGGGGAGTCCAACTACAAAGGGTTGTAGCTATATAGAGGCTATACATCTCAACGTTGATGAAGCAGCAAGATCCTCAGCCACTTAGCGTGATTACTGTACTGGGCTAACCATAGTCCTGCAGACATAAGATGATTGACAAAAAAGTGAAGTGCTAGTAACCTCTCCTCTCAAAATGATGACGACAGAAGATACTCGACCCAAGCCAAAACCATGGCACCCATTCCGTAGATTAGGAGTTCCAGTGCGACTCTCTGTGTGTGTATTGATAGTCACAGGAGTCGTCCTGGTGCTGCCTAACGTACTCACTCTAAAAGACAAAGAGCTACAGAAAAACACCACCACTGACCACCCATCAATGATGAAGAGCAACACCATTCACACAGGAAAGTAATAAGAGAAAACACTGAAGCAATGAATGATTCTAAATATTTAAATAATTATGGTGGAATTACTTTTGAATATATATTAGGTAAGACAATGGCATACACGTTCGCTCTGTGTTCAGTAATTAAGTGCAACAATTGAAACTACACTTACAAACCTTATGACCTATATGTGTTTTTTCATTATTATGTCCATAGCCTGATGTGAACAGATACGGCTGCCACGTAGAGGATGGTGTGAAGATTGGAACATGGTAGTAGGCTATACAGGTCAATGGATTCCCACAATGTCAGATATAAATGTGTATAGAGACAAAGACATTTGAACTCAATTGAAAATCCAACGTGATGTTTCCAACACCCAAAATCCGATCACTCAATCAAACTGAAATGTATTTGGTTCTTGGAGTAGATCAGACTGGAGTAGATCTAATCGGATTCATTAGAGTAGTAATTAGGAATGAAATAACGAAACATGACACAACTTTGTTGACACCTGTAACTCAATCTTCCCACCAATTTCTAATAAAACCAAAACAGGAGCATTTAATCCTCATAAAAGCAAAGGAGACTATGTGTAATATGAAAATGAATGTGTTAGAGAAATTAGTGTTGGAGAAATTAGTGTTGGAGAAATTACCAGACACAGTCACACCCCCATTCACACCCACCTTCTTACCCCATACCCATTCATATACTCACACACGATCACATGATATGTAATCTGATACTTTTGTAAACTAAATAAAAGAGCAGAGGAAGGGTGCAGCTACTCGGAGTTGATGAGGAAGCTGCCAGAAGAGCAAGCTGCACTCTCCCCTTGCAAGTAAAAAATCAAGACGTCTTTTGTGTTGTTACTTTGTCGTCATATATGTTAGAATAAACCTGACAGAAACCCACCCACACGACCAATAGTTACACTTCGACTCACATCACCCACTACAACACAAATTAGTGTTAGAGTTATCAGTACTCTGAATCACAGAGCCAAACACATCCCTTCACAAGAGAAGGACAAGGCTAAGGAACAGATCCCACATCAGAAAAGCTTTATACCACCTCATCTGCTGCTAATTATATTATTATATTACTATATTTATTATGTACTTCATGTATATACTTTTTGACATGGTACAACATGGTTGCAAATCTCTTTTTTCTTCACCCGACCAATTGCAATTGTAATGTACACTACTCCTTTCATTGAACAGACTACACATGCACCTAATGTCTTTTGTTGCACCTTAATGTTTTATTGCACAGACTATACAGCACTTTAATGCTATACATGCACCTTATTGTTATTGCACCTTAATGTTTTTCGTTCAGTATTGTCTGTCTGTCAGCGCACGGGAAGGCGAGGAACGTAATTTCGATACCTCTGTATGTTCTGTACTTGTGAAGGTATTGACAGTGGTGGCCTAGTGGTGGCCTAGTGGTGAAGGATGGCATCGTCCTCAAGCACTGCTCCCCGGGCGTGCCCACTGTTCACTTTGGTGATGGGTTAAATGCAGAGGGTAAATTTCGTTGTGCATGGTGTGCTGTGCTGTGCTGTGTCACAATGACTAATAAAGATAAGTTTAAAGCTGACCTTGACCTTGATCTACATCTTGAGGACAAAGGACACACTTTTGTGGATGAGGATGTACATATCCTCGCCAGAGAAGACAGATGGTTTGAGAGAGGGGTGAAGGAAGCCATCTACGTTAATTTGGAGAAATCATCTCTGAATAGAGGAGGTGGTTTGAGACACAACCTTTCATCCACCTACAATGTCATGCCCAAACAATTTCAACCCTCCCCCTGAAAACAAGACGACAGTTTCAGTTCAAAGGACACCCAGCCAATAGTGTCGCTCAGGTGAAACTATTAGTTCATAGCTATGGTACCACTCCCCATTCACACCTCCAACCTGGTGACTTTACATTCCGCCCTCCTTTGAATAGGGTGGGTTTCACCACACCTCCATCCCCCCTTTCTGTAAAGACCCTCGTTACAGGTACGTAGCCCCTGAAGGCTAAATACCAGAATTTCCTAGTAGTCAGTTAGAACGGAAGAAGCCTCTTAGATAAGAGGCAAAACGTCTTCAAAAAACCTACTTTGTCCAGTTGCTTTCGACGTAACTATTTTTTGGATTAAATGACCTGAATGACTGAAAAGACATAATAGACATAAATAGTAGAGTTTCCTAAAACACCTAAGGACGGGCATACACTGTACGATTTTTGAAAATCTTGTCGTTGATACCATCACACACTGTACAAGTGATGTATGGACAAAGCTTACGATTTATGTACTCACACTGTACGGTCCGATCATCGAACACGACCAGAGAGCTCACACTGTGCGGGTGAAAATGGCCCGTCGGCCCCTGCTGACTGTCCTGTCTATTGACAGCTGTCAATAAAGATTTATTTGAAAGCTCCGAGGGCGGTTATTAGCAACATGCTATTCAAAAAGAAGAAGGCTGCCATTATGATTGCTGCAATACTGTGTGCTGAAAATTCTAAAAAGAAGAGGCGCCGACGCATCTGGAGTCGGAGATGGCTCAATAAACGTTGAGTATGTTTATTGTTTATTTATTATTTATTGTTTATTACGTTTATTGTGGACAGTGCCACAGCTCTATCAATCTCGCCTCCATATTTTCATGTCACCGACGCCTCGCAATGGTTACTATCACTTTGCGCAGGCGCACTGAGGGAGAAATGCTCCGGTCGGCTCGGGGCTCTGCTTCCACTGTGTGAAAGAATTTATCGGCCAACCAAAATTTCTGACATGTCAGAAATTCTTCCGACCGTCCAACGGTGGTTCGGGAACAGATAATCGGCCCTCGTTACCCTCGTACACTGTACGGAAAAAGACGCCCGACAAAACGGGAAATCGGGCCGAGCGTCGCCAGGTCGTGCGTCTCAAAAATCAGGTCAAAAACGGGCTAAAATCGTACAGTGTATGCCTGCCCTAAGAAGAAGAAACTTAATGTAGTAAATGCTTGGGTAAAATAGCATTTTATTTATCTTGGCGATAAATAGTACTTAAGTCATAAAGCTCTGAGCACTTAACACAGCATCATCAGCAAACAATGATTCTGATTGGCAGCTGACGGAGGTGATGGTGGTGGTGGGGCGTTACAGTGCTTAGCAAGTATTCACCCCCTTGGATGTTTTACACTTTTATTGCTTTAATAAATCAACGGTGAATAAAATTTTGCCTTTTTCACACAAACATTTATTGGATGAAATTCTTTAATATCAAAGTGAAAACATAGTTCTATAAAGTAATGTTAATGAAACAAAATAATATAAAGAAAAATAATTATTTGCATAATTATTCACTCCCTTTTAAATGTAATGGTCTAATTCAATACATCCATCCATCCATCTTCAACCGCTTATCCGGGGCCGGGTCGCGGGGGCAACAGTCTGAGCAGGGACACCCAGACTTCCCTCTCCCTCGACACTTCCTCTAGCTCTTCTGGGGGGACCCAAGGCGTTCCCAGGCCAGCCGAGCGACGTAGTCGCTCCAGCGTGTCCTAGGTCTTCCCCT
>NC_024327.1:14345721-14349365 GCF_000523025.1 Cynoglossus semilaevis | reverse complement strand
GTGGTGGGAAACTGCTTCCCTTTCCTGAGGCGCCGGATGGTTTGCCAGAATTTTTTCGAGGCCGACCGGTAGTCCTCCTCCATGGCCTCCCCGAACTTTTCCCAGACTCGAGTTTTTGCTTCCGCGACTGCCCGAGCCGCAGTCCGCTTGGCCTACACGCAGTCCGCTTGGCCTAATTCAATACAGGTCCGTCCAATTGTTGCCAATAGTCTCACAATTAGTGAAAAGAAGATGACCTGAGTGGTTTGGGGGTGTGTCTCAAGTGATTGAGGTATAAAACATTTCATGGCTACCATTACACCATGGCTACCATTACACCATGAAGACAAAAGAACACTCCAAGCAACTCAGAGAAAGGGTTATTGAAAAGTACAATTCAGGTAATGGATACCAAAACATTTCCAAGGCATTGAACATCCCCTGGAGTTCAGCAAAGTCAGTCATCAAGAAATGGAAGTGTTGGGGCGCTGCTGAGGTTAGCGCTCAGCTGCAGCAGGGTGAGCAAAGGAGTGGCGATGTAGCTGCAGCCCCGCACGCAGGTGAGCGCAATTTGTGTAATTGAACCTCTCACGTTGGCAGGAGGGGGAGGAGTGGACAGAGAAGTGTGCACGAGTGCAGCAAGCACGCCACACATCCAAAGAACCCAAGCACGGCGCGGGAGTGCTTGATAAGAGCCTAAATATAGTCTGTTGAACGAACATTGGTGTCAGCGTGTGTCAAGGAAGAACCCACGTACTACAGGAAGGAATATGGCACATGTGTAAATCTGCCTAGATCAGGCCATCCTCGTAAACTGAGAGGGCAGAATGAATGCTGCAAAATACACCAAAATCCTGGGGGACAATCTTATTCAGTCTGCAAGAGAACTATGGCTTGGAAGAAGATTTCTTTTCCAGCAAGACAATGATCCAAAGCATACTGCAAAAGCTACACAGAAATGGTTTAAAAAAACAGGTAAATGTTCTGGAGTGGCCGAGTCAAAGCCCAGACCTCAATCCTATAGAGAAACTGTGGCTGGACTTGAAAAGGGCTGTTCATGCCTGATACCTGTGCAACCTGACAGAACTTGAGCAGTTTTCCAAAGAAAAATGGAGCAACATGGCAGTGTGCAGATGTACAAGACTGATAGAGACTCATCAAGACAGACTCAGTGCTGTGATTGCAGCCAAATGTGCATCTACTAAATACTGACTTGAAGGTGGTGAATAATTATGCATTCAATGATTTTTCTTTATATAATTTTGTTTCATTAACATTACTTTATAGAACTCTTATTTCACTTTGACATTACATTTTATCCAATACATTTTTGTGTGACAAAAGCAAAATTTTATTGACCATGCTTAATTTATATAAGCAATAAAAGTGTAAAACATCCAAGGGGGTGAATACTTGTGCTAAGCACTGTACGTAACAGGATTTACAACTGGTACCACCTCTGTTCTTCACTGGTCACCACCAACATATCATGGAGAACAAACATTGGACCTATGTATTCTTTGTACTTACAGGGAAGCCTAAAGTCAGGTGTGAAGAAGAAAAGGGCAGAAAATTAAGGTGATATCAGTATGTCATCTGCAAATTGTTGTGTTGCTTTTGTGTTCAATTTTGCTGTAAACCAATTTGGTAAATGAATAAATCATCAAGCCCATTGATCATGCAATATTCTACATATATATTCATTCTCAGGTTTTTTATCCAATCATATTTCAACCATCATGTGTTGCTAGGGTCAAGCAAACCTGCCTTAAGACCTTCCATATCTATGGTGCCTGGCGCCTAAAGCCTAAAATAAATGGCAATGAAATTTTTTCTTTAACCAATCAGATTTTGAGTTGGCGACACCAAGGCCTTCTAGCAGGCACACAGTTCCATTGGCGTCTTGAGTGGTTTGATTGGATTGTCAAAGAACGCAGTGTTGAATCTAACAAATTGCATCTATGGAAACTTGCGTAAAATGTTTTCTTTGCGTCCACTGCTTCTGTCGAGCAGATATCCTCAGACTAAAGTGATTTAAAACAGCTATAAATACGACAGGACAGACTCGACTTTCAGCATCAGCATGGATGGAAAGAGGAAAGAACTTGATGTTAGAACTGCAACATACAGATATTCCTGAACACCTCATCTGTAACTGAATTGTGTAGGGGTTGACAACTGCAGAGAGTGACAGGGAATTAGGGTATTGCTGTGGAGTGTCCTAACATCTGCCTAAACAGAAAGTCCTTCATGGGTCCTGCTGCTGATTATTGAGTATTGATAATTGAGAGACATTCCTTAAGGGATAAAAGAGCAGGGCAGCGGGAGGGGAGGGTCTCAGTGTCGTAAATGTGTCAGGAAGCCTAGAGTGTGTGTAGTTGGTCTGCCTGAGAGCGTCATTAGTTTGGAGGACTTGTTACAACTCGTCATCCTTACAACAAGCCACATTGGCCAAGAAGAGACAAGAATGTTTCATATCAGGCGTTTGGCATGGAAAATGTGTTAGACATTATATGTCCATGTCTAACTCTGAAATAAACCAAACCAGTACAGCACAATAACGGAAGAGTTATTCAGAGTTTTTAATAACTTGTTAGCTGAACATAAAAAAGACATGAGCTTTTTTCAACAGTCTGTGGACACCACTGTCTGATTTCCTTCTTCATGGCCACCAGACATTTTCATCTGGAGAAAGATCTTGGCTGCAGGAAATCCAGTTTGGAACACTCACTCTTTGTGTTCTCCGAAAGTTCCCAAGCCTTTCTGCAGTGCCCACCTTTGTAGGTAGGACTACTGTCAAGCCACCCCCCATACCTCTACAAAGTAGACAACACCTTTACAGGTTTTGCTCCAAAACTCGACTGTACTTCTATCTAAAACAATGTAAAGTCCACAAAATAACTATTTTAATTATTTTAAATGAACATAGGAAATGTAGGAAAAAATTACCAATTAGTGCGTTTCTACGGAGCCCCTAAAGTGACATGGGAAAAAAAAAGAGAAACGTATCTCGTGCTCACGAGATACTTTCTCGTGCACACAAGAAAGTATATCTAAGACATTTTGCCACACATACATACAGGGTAATACATTAAAATAACAAACAATCATGTACAGTACGTACGGTTGGGAAATCTAAGATACCAGCATGTCATGCGTGACATTTGAAGATATTTTGTTTGATAGTTGTCATATGACGGAGTGTACTGTGTTGTCTTTAAAATATTGATTTGTTCTCAGGTTCCTTGTCGACTCGCGGAAAATGTGTTGTTCTGTACCGGATTGCGGAAGCGTGGTCCGTAAAAAAAGAAAGAAAAAAGAGAGCGAAAAGGGGAGAAGAGAAGCAGCCAAGAGTGAATAAATAAAGACGTTTATATCGAAGCTGCTTGCCTCACATTGCTGTTATTTTTTAAAATACTTTTTACGCCCCGCTACGTGGGCACAAGATACAGGAGCCTTGCCTGCGGTGGTAGTATAGGCATAGCTCCGCCCTGATAAGGGTGGTGTGGTCAAATACGCTTCGAATTTCTGTATATATATATTCAGACTTTGTGCAGAAAATCTGAATATATATACAAAAATCCTGAATATATATACAAAAATCCTGAATATATATACAAAAATCCTGAATATATATACAAAAATCCTGAATATATATACAAAAA
>NC_024327.1:14338127-14342437 GCF_000523025.1 Cynoglossus semilaevis | reverse complement strand
GCTTCGTGCGCCCTAGTGGCTGGCTTATATATATACATATATATATATATATATATATATACATACAGTATATACAGTATATATTGCAGCAACAGCTGTATTTCTGGTATCTGGCCTCAGAGATGCATTTAAGCTGAGGAAAATAGTGGTGATAAACAGAATGTATGTGAAATCTTTAATACTTATCCTACCCATCAGACTGGCTTAATTTACACAGGACATTACTACTTACTGGACACTAAAAAATACTACATTACTCTGTTATTCAGCATATAAATACAGAGGATTTGGGGCCAAAACAGAGGCTTTTCCCCCTGTAATAATTTTTGCAATAGTATGTCAAATAGTTCCTAATACTGTCCCTAGTTCAGAGCAATATCTCCTGGGTTAGAAGCAAATATAGTTCCTAGTACTGGCTCCTGGTGTAGTAGTTTACAGACAAACAGTTCCTGTAATTGCATACTTTAACTTGTATTATAATTGTTATTGTTTGATTTGATACACAGATTTTAGACCTTTGACTACACAGAAGCTTAGTCCGTCCTTTTTTCTTTTTTTATTTATAAAAAGTAAACAACAATCAGTCATATCAATCACTAACTTAAATTACAACTCAGTCCTTAAAAAAAGTTTTAATGTAAAACTCATTCCTAATTTTCCTCCTTGCGTTGGTCTCTCCTCTTTTTGTCCATCTCCAGCTTCTGTTACACATCATAACAATTCTTTTACTAGGAGCAGGGGTGAAATCCTGTCCATCAGAGGTTTTTAACCCTTGTAAAGTCCTTCTAGGTGACCTGGGGGTCACCTAGACTACAATATGTCTTTGTGTCTTTGTGTGTGTGTGTGTGCGTGCATGAGTATGCGTGCGTGTGCATGTTCCTGTACTGCATGACTTGTGCCAACTTTTCCTCATATTCATTAATACTCATATTCTGGGACAAGATGAAAATCATTGCAATGTGAAGGACTGCACAAGGGTTAAGGCAGGTTGTTAGAAACACACACACACAGTCACACAGAAGCTGCAGTCCTGGATTAAACCACACAAAGTGCTGAGGAAGGGACGTAAAAAGGAGGAGGGGAAAAAGGTAAGAAACACGCTGTTCACCGAGCTTTATTGATTGTGGTAGGGCGTTGAAAAGGACATTGGTCGTGCCCTTACCGAAGGATACTAATTTGCTAGATCAAGTCTGTCGGAGTCTTGACTGGGAATTAGGCTGAGCTCCATTGTGTGGCCTTCAGCAGGGAGCTGGTCTGTGAAACAGGATTACCAGAGGTCAGGCAGCCAGTGAAAGGATGTCCATCACTTTCTGGGGGCTAACACAGAGGGGCAGGGCCCCTGCAAGACATGATTGAGATGTTTAAGACCAAAAGAGAAGGAGGGGGACGCTGGGGCACTACCTCAGCCCCCACCAGCCGCCGACATGCAGATTTACAGCCGGTTAATCTGTATGTTTCATGGTAACAGACACCAGGGGAGGCTTTGTTTTCAGCCACAAAAGATTTGCTGCAGGGATGGAGTTCCCTCTATTTTTCTTTTTCTTTTTTATGAAATAAATGATGTTAAACTGCTGCACAACCTCTATGTGACAAGTCCACAGTTATTTAGCTGTTTTTTATCCACAGATTTTACTTGTTATTGAATCATGTTTTTATAGAAAATCAAATTGTTCTTTTTTTCATTTTTCACGTTTTATTCTATAGAAATAAGGTAAGAATTCTACACTATAGATTTAAACATGAATTCACTTTATTTGTCATAAAAGTGTTGACATAACTTATCATAGTAATATACATATACATAACATAATTAAAACAATTTTAGAATATGTAAAAATAAAACTGGATTTTGGTAGATCAAATAAAATCTTGAAAAAGTATAAATAAATTATTATTAACTATTAATTATTACAGTATTATTATTGTAGTAGTAGAATTGTATGTATTTTATAAAATATAAACAATTCTTCCTATTTTCATTTACATATTATAATGTACTCTTCTCTCAAAATGAAATACCCTCAGTGTGAGTGTGTGGATGCGTGTATGTGTGGGTGTGTTTTTCATTTTTACTATTCATGTATTTAAAAATCCTGCCTCTGTTAAATTCTTCTTTCCCTTCTCTTGACTTTACAAGGGAAAAAAACACTGAATACATTTAGATTTCATGCTTCAGTCTCTCTATGTTTGTCATGTGACTGGATTTATTGCTGGTCACATCAGTGATGGCTGGCCAGCACTGCCTCAGCTTTGCTCAGATTCTCTGATGTATTCTTTGTTGTATTAGTATCATTAGTCAAAAATATTCCCTAATTACACATAAAATAATGTGACCCTCACAGACCAGAGAATGAAGAATGGATGAATTTTATATTATGTTCTAATAAAACAACATGAATAAATATTACCCTCGCCTTTACCACATCACTTTAAAAAAATCACATTTAAAACATTAAATCGAGGTTTATAATTGGTGATAAAATTATGTCATAGTTGTATTTAAATCTATTTATTTGAAGCCATGTCTTCATTGGATGACTTTCTGTTGTACAGCAGCATCTCAGCCGAGGACAGAAGGACACCAGGCCAAACTTTGTCCTGGGATGTTCCCATGACCTGGTGCAGACACTGGAGTAGATGAGGGTCATGGCTCAGATGTCACCCTTCAGTAATAATGACTTTTTCTCTGTGGAGGACAGACTATCTTTTTAAAGATCTGTTGTCCACAAGTTGTGAAGACCACCGTGTGATGATTCTAGTCTCCTCATTTTACTGAATTCTGTGATTTAAGACTTTGCAAGTCAGTCGATAGATTTATTCTAATATTTGAAGACCTTCATAGTTTTTTCTCTCTGCCATATTCACACTTTCACTCCATCCTCTGATGAAGGTGTTCTTTAGGGTCTATCCCTCTCCTCTCCATTTCTAAATAAATCTAAATATCATCTGATGATCCCCTTCAAGTCTGTGTTACAACCTTCCATGTTGTACTTAACCAAATTTCTCTAGAGCATTGTTTTTCAACCTTGGGGTCACGAGTCCACTTGGGGTCACCCGGAGTTCAAATCGGGTCACCTGAAATGTCTTTGAGAGATTTTTTTGTTCAGTATTAAATACAAGCTCTTCTAACTGTACGTGTGAGCAGGGAAAATAAAATGTCACTTTGTGCACTAATCTGGCTACTCCGTGTTTGCAGCACAGCATACAAACATGATCATACAAACATGATAAAAAAGTAATTCTCTGGAAATTTGTGAGGACAAACCAAAAAAGGTTGGGAACCAGTGTTCTAGAGTACTTTGTGTTCTAGAACGCCCACTCTGTGACGTACCATATATGGAATAACATGTTCAGGGTTGATGGTTTATACTGTAGTAGTATATTGCAGGTCCTTTGTCCCTCCTGTTTGAGACCACGTATATCCAATCCTACAAGTCTACAACATACAAACCTGAAGTAGTGAAGTATTTATTCAGCATTTAATTCATTGGTTCAATAATCTTCTACCACTTAATCCTTTGCAGAGTCGCAGCAGTGCTGGGTCCCACTTGGACAGTTGACCAGTCCAGTCCTGACCTCTGGTACAACTCCGAGCTGTGTCACATCCAGAAGTTTGCAAATGACACGGCCATTGTGGGGTGTATTAAGGACAACAATAAGGAGGAGTACAGGCGCCTCGTGAGGAACTCTGCAGCTCAACATCCCCAAGACCAAGAAGCTGGTCATAGACTTTGGGAAATCCAAACAAAAACTCCGACCAGTTCTTATCGAGGGTCAGGAGGTGGAGGTCGTGGAGACCTATAAATACCTTGGGCTGTGGTTGGACAACAAGCTGGACTGGGCACACAACAGTAGGCAGCTGTACAAGAAGGCCCAGAGTAGACTGTACTTCCTGCGGAGGCTCAGGTCTTCTAACATCTGCAGGAAGCTCCTGAAAATGTTTTACCAGTCTGTGGTTGCCAGTGTTATTTCATACACTGTGGTGTGCTGGGGGAGCAGCACATCAAAGAAGGACTTACACAGATTAGTGAAGCTGATCAGGGAGTCTAGCTCTGTGGTGGGCACCAAACTGGACCCGCTGGTGACACTGGCAGAGAAGAGAACACTTGGAAAACTGCTCGCCATCTTGGACAATGCCACTCATCCTATGCACACTGCCATCACCAATCAAAGGAGTCTGTTTAGTGACAGGCTCCTTCTTTCAAAGAGCAGAACCAATGGACTTAAAAACTCCTTTGTCCACTGGACAATAAAACTGTTTAACTCTAACAAACGACTGGTGAATAGGGGAGTAAGTGCAATAACCCAAC
>NC_024327.1:14336534-14338027 GCF_000523025.1 Cynoglossus semilaevis | reverse complement strand
GATGATGGTGGTGGTTTTGAAGCATGAAAAACAGCTTTTTGAGCGCCCGGGGAGCAGTGTGAGGGGACGGTGCTCAAAGAACCTCAGTGGTAACTTGGCAGCTGGTGGATTCGACCCTGCAACCTTCTGGACCCAAGTCTGCTTCCTTAACCACTAAGCCACCACTGCCCCCACATATGCTGTAACTTGAATTTTCTCTAAAATATCTTCACTGCAATTTAAAAGGCATAAATCATTTTATATCAATATAAACTCAAACATAAACACTAACCGTTCTTTAAGACACCAAGGAACTGGTTTATTATGTAGAAAAGGGGCATAATATGTCCCCTTAAAGCATTTAAAAATTGAAAAGAAAAGTAAGATACACTATACTGAATAGTTAATATAATGTGAGACTAAATGAAGCCAAAAATAAATAGTCATAAGTAATCTAGTAGTAATCTAGAGTAATCTCTCCAAAGATTTAAGTCAAAGTGAACAAAATAATCTGCCAAAAATACCCTCAAAACACATTCAAAAACTGAAAATACATAATTGTTACATGTATGTTACTTCAAACATTCAAACAGAGAGCATGTGACAGATTAGTGATCATCTCAATGTAACTAAGAGGAGAAGAAAACTAAAGAAATAGGTTAAATTGGGGCAAATACTTTTCCTCTTTAATTCAGAATCGATTATCACGATTAGATTCGATTCGTGTTATTTTGAGCTGTGAATGACTACTTAGTTATGCAACACATCCATACTGGTATTATATTCATTCTTGACAGCAAATTAATATGAAATATTGGTAGTTATGGCTGTGAGACTGTTGAAATGGCACCAAAGGACCAAACTCCCTCCCAGAATGTTGATGATAGTATTTTCACTTTCCAAAAAATGCTGTGGGCAGAATTAGATTCAAAATAAATAAAAGCTCTAATTGTACTGGAACTAACCGCGTGGATTATTATATTTAAGAATTCACCCATTAGCTGTTGAGAACAAATAACTGTACTTTTATTGTAAAATAAAAGTAAAACATATTTACAACAAGGTCTCAGACAGTAAACTTTATGCTGCATGTTGTGCTGACTCTCCAGAAAAGCAGTAACAGTGTGACAGCAAGCAGCATGACTGACACCATTGTAATGCAGTCACAGATCAATATGAAAACAAAACAGTAACAAAGATTCAGCCAGTGTAAAATGTAAACAAAGTGCTGGTTACTGGCTAGTCGCTTAAAATTATCACCACTCGTCATCTACAGTGGTATGAAAAAGTTTGGGCACCCCTGATCATTTTCAAGATTTTCCTTTATGTATCATTGGTTGTTCGGATCAGCAATTTCAATTAAATATATCATATAGCAAACAAACACAGTGATATTTAAGAAGTGAAATGAAGTTTATAGGATTTACAGAAAGTGTGCAATAATTACTTAAACAAAAGTAGGCAGGTGCATAAATTTGGGCACCCTTGTTGTTTTATTGATTTGAATACCTTTA
>NC_024327.1:14327574-14329733 GCF_000523025.1 Cynoglossus semilaevis | reverse complement strand
TGTCATGATTTAAACCGGTGATGACCCAAATGCAGGCTCAGACGACGTCAAATGAAAATCAAGGATTTATTTTCTAAATTAACTTCAACAGGAATCACAAGGAAGAATAGTTCAAGTCAATCTGGACGTTAGCAACCACGGTGGCTGAACAAACGATCTGACGACCAGTGGTAGAAAGGCCAGGGTTCTTATGCCGTCAGCGTGATGGGTTGATTGAAGGCAGGTGCTGAGGAACGGCAGGTGCGCTCCAGTGACCAGCCAGGCAGAGTCAGGGAAATGCGCCACGCCCACTACACAGACAGAGAAGAGTGCACAACACAAGAATGGGGAAAACACAGGGAAACACAGGGAATGACAATCCAAACTGTCATCGTGACAGTGGGGCTGTGTGGCCAGTGCAGGTACTGGCAATCTTGTTGAAGTTGAAGGTCGCATGGATTCCAGTCAGTATCAGCAAATTCTTGCGAACAATGAATCAAGAATCAGTGACAAAGCAGTTGCATGCGAACCAAGCTCCTACTCCGATCGTACAGGGACCGTACAGCCCTTAGAAGAGGGCCCCCAACCCCATACTCTTGGAGCACCCCCCACAGAATACCACGAGGGACACGGTCGAAAGCCTTCTCCAAGTCCACAAAACACGTATACCGGTTGGGCAAACTATGTCAACAATTCTGTTTTTCTGTCAACATGGGGTGCTGTGTTTATTAATGAGGGAAATAAATTAACTTAAATGATTTTAGCAAATGGCTGCAATATAACAAAGAGAAAAAAAATGTAAGGGGGTCTGAATACTTTCTGTATATATACAGTGGAATGAAAAAGTTTGGGCACCCCTGATCATTTGCAGCTAATACTACTTTTGTTTAAGTAATTATTGCACACTTTCTGTAAATCCTATAAACTTCATTTCACTTCTTAAATATCACTGTTTGTTTGCTATATGATATATTTAATTGAAATTGCTGTTCCGAACAACCAATGATCCATAAAGGAAAATCTTGAAAATGATCAGGGGTGCCCAAACTTTTTCATACCACTGTATGTAGTGAGCTGTTACAGTCATGGAAGACACCGTAGCAACGGATGTCCATCCTGGTGATACCAACCCTTTTAGCCGACTGCAGCTTTCCCTTTATGGTTTCTTTCACAGATGCATTCATGTTCGAGATAACCGTTTCAGACAAATGTTTCCGAGACACCATCACGTAGTGTGGTTCTGTCACCTTCAGCAGGTGTCTGAATCCTTCTTTCTCAACAACGGAGTAGGGCCGCATCTTTGTACACAAACGTTGCTATTGCTTCGGTTATTTTCTTTGCCCGTGTCGAGTTGGTGGGTAGCTGAAGACTCTCCTTGAATTTCCTTTGTAGTGGCCTAGACGGCTCCTTCGTCACAGCCTCTGCAGTGAAAGATTCTTGCTGTGCGAGGTGTCTTCAGGCAAGGAGTGGAAGCAGCCGGTAGATGGTCGATTTGTTTTATTAACAAACGTCAAACAAAACAGGTCCAACAATAAAGCAAAATAAACGACTGGAGAAGTATTCAAGGAAATCTCGTACAACAGTAGTTAATACGCAAATCCTGTCAAGAATAACTTCTGACTTCTCAGGAATAACTTCTAAAGTATCGTTAGTTGTTTATGCTTATATACCTGTATGGGGGGAGTGGTTTTCGACTTCCCGGGTGTGTGTTTAAATCTTGTAGGCCAATGGAAGAGAGAGGCTAGGCCTCTTGTGGCCAATCATATTATTGTTCTTGTTATCATGTGATGCCTGCAGTCGCCACTATGTGGCACTCTTGTTCCATGATTCAGCAGTGTTGGAAGAACCTTTTGGTGCTCAGTGGGGGGTTATCACAAGGGAGGTAGACGGAGCCATAAAGTCCAGTCAACCACAGGTGGTCATGTAAATCAAAAGGAATGGATGGCTTCGGGGTTCCCTGTGAGAAGGTAGATTGGGAGATCTCCCATTGTTGTGTGAAGATCTCCCATTGTTCCCAGGGGGTAGAGGTGTTTTAGAAAGTTGGTGTGAAGAGAATTTGGGGAAATTCTCTTTGAATGTGTGGGGCTATGTGACTGTGTGTGCTCGGGAAAGCCTTTTGGTGTCTTGGTGCAGACCCAACCAAATGTGAAAAAACCACTGGAAACCACTGAAATCTAACA
>NC_024327.1:14321420-14323859 GCF_000523025.1 Cynoglossus semilaevis | reverse complement strand
ACAAGGGAGGTAGACGGAGCCATAAAGTCCAGTCAACCACAGGTGGTCATGTAGATCAAAAGGAATGGATGGCTCCAGGGTTCCCTGTTAGAAGGTAGATTGGGAGATCTCCCATTGTTATGTGAAGATCTCCCATTGCTTCCAGAGAGTAGAGGTGTTCTTAGAGAATTGGTGTGAAGAGAATTTGGGGAAATTCTCTTTGAATGTGTGGGGCTATGTGACTGTGTGTGCTCGGGAAAGCCTTTTGGTGTCTTAGCCTCTTCCTGCTGCAGACCCAACCAAATGTGAAAAACCACTGAAATCTAACAACATGTTTCTACACCGTTTGTCTGCTACAGATTTATGCTCCGGTGGAAAAATCAGATGTGAGGAAAGCTCTGCTATCTGATGTGGAAATTCTAAACTTGCATTACAGGGAGTCCTGGACCTGCAGCGTGAATGGTTACATCACCATCTCCCATAAATTTATTGAGAACGTCGTGTTCCATCAGTTCAATGTATATTGTTAAAACTCACCAACTAATTTGCTTGGGAATTAGTCAAAGACAGAGGACAAACATATTGTCTCATGATGGGGACTCAGTCTTGAAACTCAGACATCAGACATGTGTCAAAACTTCTACGGATCAGAGATGAGACTACGGATCAGAGATGAGGTGGTGGAGGAGGTTGAGGACTACAGGTACCTGGGAGTGGTGATCAGCAACAGACTGGATTGGAAAGCTAACACCGACACTGTGTACAAGAAGAGGATGAGCAGACTTTATTTCCTGAGGAAGCTGAGATCCTTCAACGTGTGCAGCAAGATGCATAGGTGGGTAGGTAGGTAGGTCTGAATAATATAACTTGAACTGTACATAATCCTTGACCTCAACATCAGAGGTTAGCAACATGATTTTGCCTCAAATAATAAGGACTCCAATGTGCGTTATTGAAACCTCTGTGGACGTGGACTGAGACACAACGTGTACACCATCTTGTCTTCTGACATCTGAACTGATATCTTTGTTTGTTCATGTTTGATCATGTCATTAGAAGAAACTGTGTCAGTGAAACTGTGAACATCAGTTTCTCTGGTTTCTGTTTTGGATACAGTGTGGTTCATCTGTCCTGTCTAGCTGACAGCTGATCTTCTTATAGGTTTTACTGTATGTGCTAGGCTGCCTGGATAAAGCAGCGGAGTGGTGGTGTGATGCTGTGCTGTGTTCTCTGCTGTGATCTCCACAGTTTTCTCTAGTCCCTTTCCGCCTCTAAGGGTTAATCTGAACAGGTTTGGAACTATAGTTCTATGTCAGTCATCCTGGTGGGGCCACATGCTGCCTGCAGGGTTTTATTCTGGGATGACGTTATTGATGTTGTTGTCGATCAAGCACTATTTTATATCTGCAGCCTCTTAAAAAACAATTGCATCAACTGATACCTTTACTGCATAGGCATCCATGCTGCATTTAGGGAGTGCAGACAGGAGACACATGGTTATGTTTAGGTAGAAATATGTTAAGGGGTTAGGGTTAGTTTAGGGGTTATCGATTTGCATTTACAGATAATTCTACAAATACTTCTTCTTTGTTGACTGATTTAAACGTGATGTCAATGCAGATAATCCTGAAAAAAAAATCATTCAAGATGTTGTGACTGAGATCAAGCAGCCTCTCATCTCAAACCTGAGATGAGAGGCCTGGAGAATATAAGTAGATAGAGAAAGAAAGAAGGAGAATGAACATTTTTTACAATTTATATTTAATCTTATGCAAATCTGTATTTTTTCCTGCTTCTATGATGACACCAGTATGAATTTGTCCTTCACCTTAGCTACTTTTAAAAGCATTGAAGGAGGAAACATTTTTAAGAAACAAATTTTCCAAGTGACATTTTATGTAAAAAAATAACTGTAGTCCTACTCACTGTGTCTCTATGAATCTACATATATAACTTTGTAGTGTTTAGTAGTGACCATATACTCTCAGAATTGGAGCATATTGTACTATACAGCTATATGCATTTAATCAGTACCCCAACATGTGATGTATTTATAAAATGTGTTTAGTTTATAAAATTAAAGTGAATGTTGTTAATGTAGGCAGATCATCCATCCATCCATCAATCAATCAATCAATCATCAACCGCTTATCCGGGGCAACAGTCTGAGCAGGGACACCCAGACTTCCCTCTCCCTCGACACTTCCTCCAGCTCTTCTGGAGGGACCCCAAGGTGCTCCCAGGCCAGCCGAGCGACGTAGTCGCTCCAGCGTGTCCTAGGTCTTCCCCTAGGTCTCCTCCCAGAGGGACGGCACCCGAGCACCTCCCGAGGGAGGCGTCCGGGGGGCATGCGATGTAAATGCCCAAGCCACCTCAGCTGACTCCTCTCGATGTGGAGGAGCAGCGGTTTACTTTGAGCTCCTCTCGTGTGACAGAGCTCCTCACCCTATCTCTAAGGGA
>NC_024327.1:14321081-14321321 GCF_000523025.1 Cynoglossus semilaevis | reverse complement strand
GAGATCGACCTGTAAATCGAGAGCTTCGCCTTTCGTCTCAGCTCCTTCTTCCCCACAACGGACCGATACAGCGACCGTATTACTGTGGCCGCACTGATCCACCGCCTGTCAATCTCACGCTCCATCCTACCCTCACTCGTGAACAAGACCCCAAGATACTTAAACTCCTCCACCTGAGGCAGGATTTCCTCCCCAACCCGGAGGGTGCAAACCACCTTTTTCCGGTCGAGAACCATGGCC
>NC_024327.1:14308485-14310667 GCF_000523025.1 Cynoglossus semilaevis | reverse complement strand
TTTGTTTTTATTTATTTGTTTTTATTTATTTATTTATTGTCTTGTTTCACGTTTTAAAACTACAAGGTGTTGTGATTAACGATCAGTCACAGCGTTCCCAGTGAACATCGACTGTGCCAAGCTTCTACAGAAACTAGTTTTCTGCGGACACAGCTGTCAAAGGTGAACCAACTTTCTCAATTTTAATCACAACTGTTACAGGTTAAAATAACACTTACTTCAGAGACTGATCCTAGTCAGTATAACAACTCTTGAAGTACCCACTCATTCACAATTATCACACATTTATTTCAACATAACAATACACATTTAAAATATGGATCCGTGTACTTTCTTTTCAGGCTAAAAGTATAAACCTTTGTGTGTGCTTCTTTTCTCTTATGTAAGGAACGTGCTTTTGAACTCACAGGACTTTTTATTCTGCTGGTCTTGTCGTTCAGGGCATGAACGACTCACAGTTATTTTGTTACTCTATTGTGTTTTCTCTTCTGTCTAAGTTTTGGCCGACTGAGAGCTATGGCACGCTGTGTCCCTGGTACTCAGTCCAAGCAATTCAAGCCGTAAACTTGAATCTTGACACCAAAACTTTATAAATCAGTAATTTGGATTTCCTGTCCACTTACTTCAACAACTGTCTACGCGAGACCGTTGTGTTTCAGTTTTCAGTAGTCCAACATTCACACGATGTGTTTTGCAGTGGTCTTGTTCTATTCTTTTCTCTTGTAGAATTCGGGGGTCCTCAAATCTCCGGGCCTCAAACCCAGCTGTAACCGCCTCTCGTCAGAGTACGGTGGGGGTTGCCACACCCAAAGACATCTAACCCTGTTAGACTTCTGTTCCTTTTTCTCTTTTTACTCTTATTTCACTTCTTTATTTCTCTGTACCTTTACTTCTTCACACACATATTTCCCAGTATTCTTTTAAATTAATTTACGGACAAGGTGTTACTAGGACTCAGGACACAACTAAAATTTAGCTATTTCCAATGCAGAAGAAAAGCTCTGCTTACCTTATTTTGGGCCCGTGTCCTTTGTCTGTTCACACCAGGTCCTTGTGTCCAATGGTTCTATTGATCAACTCTCTGTTTTTTCTTGGAATCCCGGACGAGCCCCCAAAGTTGTTGTGGTAAGGTTTTACCACCCCGGATTCGTTGATCAAGAACTTTCACAAAGTATAAAGAAAAGACAAAAGTCGTTGCTCGAGTTCGCCTGTGCACAGGGAGGGTCCAGCGGAGAGTCAGGGGGGTGACTGCTGAATCCTGCTCTCTCCACAAACTCAGGCTCGTTTTATTGACACACATATCCAGGGGTGGTACATATCAAGCAATACAGACTTCATTTGTTCTGCACACAGTCATACATTCTTTTTGGCAACTGTATCTACACCGTTAGTTTCTCATCCCGTTCTTATCGTGCCCAGGTGCTGTTGTTGGGGCCTTGTGTTCTAACTATGAATCCAGCCATTGTCAAATTGTTATTCTAAAAGTTTGTTTCCCACCACACCAAGTACTCCTCTTTTCACAACCAACCTTGGTTTTATCTCAACCTCGCAGCTCCTTCTCTACATCTGCATGTTTTCAGTTCTAGCTTTAAGCAGCATTTTATGTTCAAGCTGGTTATATGTTTAAGCACATCTCTTATGATCTTTTTAAAACATGATTATATATGTTGCATACTTCTATAAACTATGAACACATGAATATATTTTATCCACAATAGATATATCAGATATATAGTGAAATAGACAGGTTCTCTGTAATGTTAACTTTACAGCAGAAATCTGATTCCAGACCGTCAGTGAACGCACGTTTATAGGTAGGTCTGTGATTGGGTGCGAGTGACTCTGTGTGTATGTGACGGAGTGAGGAGCCAGTGGAAGGAAGGAAGAGCAGGAAGAGAAGGTATTATTGTTATGTGGCGTAGTTACGGCCGACAGTAACTGTTAAGGTTTTTCAGTAAAAGACCTGTCTGAGACGAACGCCTCGCCGTCATTGTAACGCTCGGACAGACGTTACAAGTATTTATATTTTAAAAAACTCTTTATTAACATACATATATTATCATATCTGAAAAAAATAAGTTGTAGTTGTCATAAATATTAAAGTATTTGTCTGTTATTAACACCAAAGTACATCAATTTGACAGGTACAAAGTATATTTTGAAATAAATGCAAGAATCACAT
>NC_024327.1:14289823-14306090 GCF_000523025.1 Cynoglossus semilaevis | reverse complement strand
GTGGTGGGAAACTGCTTCCCTTTCCTGAGGCGCCGGATGGTTTGCCAGAATTTCTTCGAGGCCGACCGATAGTCCTCCTCCATGGCCTCCCCGAACTTTTCCCCGACTCGAGTTTTTGCTTCCGCGACTGCCCGAGCTGCAGTCCGCTTGGCCTGCCTGTACTTTTCGGCTGCTTCAGGAGTCCTACGAACCAACCAGGCTCGATAGGACTCCTTCTTGAGGTTGACTACTTCCCTTACTTCCGGTGTCCACCACCGGGTTCGGGGATTGCCGCCACGACAGGCACCGGAGACCTTACGTCCGCAGCTTCGGACAGCCGCATCAACAATGGAAGTGGAGAACATAGTCCACTCAGACTCAATGTCTCCAGCCTCCCTCGGGACCTGTTCAAAACTCTCCCGGAGGTGGGAGTTGAAGGCCCCCCTCACCGGGGATTCTGCCAGACGTTCCCAACAGACCCTCACGATACGTTTGGGTCTGCCAGGTCTATCCAGCTTTGCCCCTCGTAAGCGGAGCCAACTCACCACCAGGTGGTGATCAGTTGAGAGCTCAGCCCCTCTCTTCACCCGAGTGTCCAATACATACGGCCGGATGTCAGATGACACGACTACAAAGTCGATCATTGACCTCCGGCCTAGGGTGTCCTGGTGCCAAGTGCACTGGTGGACACCTTTATGCTTGAACATGGTGTTTGTTATGGACAAACTGTGACTAGCACAGAAGTCCAATAACAAAACACCACTCGGATTTAGATCGGGGAGGCCGTTCTTCCCAATCACGCCCCTCCAGGTGTCACTGTCGTTGCCCACGTGGGCGTTGAAGTCCCCCAACAGGACGATGGAATCCCCGGGAGGAGCACTGTCCAGTACTCCTCTCAGTGTCAGCAAGAAGGCCGGGTATTCTGCACTGCTGTTCGGCCCGTAGGCCGAAACTACAGTGAGGCACCTGTCCCTGACCCGAAGGCGCAGGGAAGCGACCCTCTCACTCAGTGGGGAGAACTCCAACACACGACTGGCAAGCTGGGGGGCTATAAGTAAGCCTACGCCAGCACGCCGTCTCTCACCGCGGGCAACTCCAGAGTAGAAAAGGGTCCAGCCTCTCTCAAGGAGTTGGGTCCCAGAGTCCAAGCTGTGTGTGGAGGTGAGCCCGACTATATCTAGTCGGTATCTCTCAACCTCCTGCACGAGCTCAGGCTCCTTTCCCCCCAGCGAGGTGACATTCCATGTCCCCATAGCTAGAGTGGTTGTCCAGGGATTGGGCCGTCGTGGTCTCCGCCCACAACCGGCACCCAAATCACAAGGCACCGGCCCCTTGTGGGCCTTCCTGCGGGTGGTGGGCCCACTGGAAAGCGGACTCACGTCGCTTGTTCGGGCTGAGCCCGGCCGAGTCCCGTGAGCAAGGACCCGGCCACCAGGCGCTCGCCTGCGAGCCCCAACCCCGGGCCTGGCTCCAGAGTGGGGCCCCGGTGACGCCAATCCGGGCGACGTGAACCTCTTTGATTTAATTATTTTCTTCATCACAAAGGGGGGGGTTGAACCGCTATTTGTCTGATCCGTCGCCTAGGACCTGTTTGCCTTGGGAGACCCTACCAGGGGCGTTAAGCCCCCGACAACATAGCTCCTAGGTTCAGATAGAGTATTATCAGCTTCCTTTCTCTTACTCATGGTCCTGTCCCAGCTGATGGATGTCTCTGTGTTTGGAAACAGCTCATTATTGTGCATTTTTCACTCAAGGAGCCTGGGTTATTTGTACTACAGTTATATCCAAGGACGTCTGTATGTAAACAGACGCAGTCGGCCTTTATTATGCCTGCCCTTATAGGGAACCGTTCACGTGACAGAGGCAGCAGTCATGTTCCTTTAGTGGCTGGTCGGCAGGAAGGTGAGACCAAACCACTTATAAAATCTGAACTTCTGTTTATGTCTTGTTACTGCAAAGAGGCGCGCAATTAATCATGCACTTGTTTACTGTAAATTCAGGACATTTTTACAATACAGGAAGAGTGTGTTGCACAGCATTTATACCTGATTTATACAGGACTCATTCTCAGGATAGTTTTTTTTTTCTATTGGCTACCTTTTTTATTTATCACTGTTTCATGCAGTTGTTGTTCAAAGTTGACATTGACCTGCGGTTCGGTGCATAGATCATGTATGGAAAAATTGACAAAGTTCATTCTCTCAGTGGACAGTGCTGTTAGATTGAGAATCAACTCGTACTATATGCATGCAAATGGACAGATTGTCATCAAATAAGGTACACGTTGCAGGGAACACCAGGGAACACCAGGGAACAGTGACACTAGACACATACTGTAAACACAACAAAGATACAGATACAGTAAAGTAGCGAAGCTTAGGGTCAGTGTCGGACCTAATTCTGCAGGAGTAGTAACAAAGATATCAGCAAATGTGTTGTTGCACTGGCTTTCCCATGGATTTTGTCAGTCACCAAATACTTAATTTTTTAAAAAGACCTTAACTTAAATTAAAGTTGTATTCCTGCGGCATGATGTAACACAATTTTCACTGTAAGGCGGGACTCACATACTGTACATAGGTACCTGTGTCACTCACCTACGCTAACATCATAGCATAGGATTTGCACCTGGGAGCCATAATGAAGGGCAAAAAGTTCCCAAAAACAACACAAATGAAAGAAAGTGAATGTAGCACACTCCAATGTATGGTGTAGAACCGGCGAATGGAAACTTAGCCGTTTTCTGCATATTCCGCCACTTGTCGACATATCCATCTGTTCCACTGGCCAACTTCTTATGCTAACTAGTTGCTGAGTTTTAACGCCGTACTTGTGAATGGTGGAACAAGAATACATTTATTGGAAATGGCGACGTAAACACGAATCATCGTAGGATGAGGACGTCGTGAACTGAGGCCCCTCGTAGTTAACATGACATTGTTCTAACTTTAGTTGTCCTTTGCATGAATATGGTACGTTTGTTGTTTATAGTTTTTGTGTATATCGGATTCACTGTATACAAACATATACCACAGTAAACCTTCAATGTGTTGTGACTTTAGGTGTTAGTACACAGCGATAATCCAACTTCCCCTCTGACAATGACCTCTGTGTTTAGAGCTCATGCACTCACTGCTCTGTAGTTATCAGACATTTCACCGCCCCAGCACTTTGATCACAGATCATAAAGCAGGAGTCGTGTATTAATTCATTACCTCTCTGGGTAGGATATTATCATTTTATGATTGTACTGGAGCAGCACAGATATTTCTTGACCATTTGTATTTACACCCACATCCACCCATTACATCATAGCATTTATTACACAGCCTGGGGTCCATTTCTTGAAGCAAACTTAGTGTTAGTTAACTCCGTATTAGAGGGAACTCTGACTTCCCGGTTTCACAAAGCCGACTAGACCGTGACGCTGACTTGGTTGCTATGGCCACATACACCATGGAGCAAAACTGCTTTGTAGCAGTTTTAAGGTCCTTAAGTCTGAGTTAAGGAGTCAGTCCGCAGTCATTTGCAGGACGTGGCCGTTTGTTGAGGATCCTGTGGACATTGCAGCTCAGTTGCTTAGAAGAAATTAATAATTTGAAAGAAATTGAAATTGTGTGTTTCCGTTTTACTTCACAATCTATCAGCCTACATTTCGTTCGCCAAACTAATCACTAGTCGTGCTCTTTATTTTTTACGAACGGTTAGAGGTCTCAATTATTAACTCAACTTAGACTTCCGAGAGCTAATTGTCATCTGCTTTTGTGAAACCGAAAAGTCAGAGTTGGCCTCTCCGGCCTCCGGAAGCCAGGGCTGTAGCATTAACTCTGTGTTTCGTGAGCCAGCTTCAAGAAACTGACCCCTGTTGGTGTAGTCCCTGAGTACTCTCTCGTTGTGTTGTGTAAATAATTTGAGTGAAGCTATCAGCTTTGGAAACTTTGTCCTTTATTTTTATGCATGTTGGGACAGCTGAGTCCAACTGTTGCCCCCGGGGGGTGCACGGCCCTAGTCCGCAGGGGTGTTGCATTAAATCTCCGTGATATAAAAAACACAGTTTACAGTGTTTCTCTTCCTTTTCATTACTATACATTTAAATTGAACATGGAAAAGAAATCTTATTAACTTTCGGGGGGGGCTCGCAATCATTTCTGGGTTTTACATTTTCATTTGCTAAATTTGAGGAATTCTGATGCATTTTGGACCAAATGAAATGAAGTATTTCCTATGAGTTCTCTTACATTTTGGGGTGATTTCTTTGACCTGACCTGTTTGCTGTTGTTTCTTTTCCCAACTGAAGTTTTATGTGAACTAGCAGTATATATACTTTTTTTTCTTGTATTTAATTGGGAAATTTAAAAAAAATCCAAGTATGGATTTCTGCTGTAAAGTAAACTATCCATCCATTTTCATCCACTTATCCGTTACCGGGTCGCGGGGGCAGCAGTCGCCACCCAAATCACATTGCACCGTACCAACCCCCCTGACCCTTCCTGCGGGTGGTGAGTCCACTGGAAGGTACCAACTGCCCTAACCGGGATTCAAACTTGCCCAGGAGGTGAACCCTGGGGTTCTACACCAATGACAAAGACATTGCCTCTGGGCCAAAGCACCACTAAAGTAAACTAACCTTACTGAAGATATTTTTTATGTAAAAAGTAAAATTCAGAAATAAATTGTAAATATTTTGATATATCTTGTTGACTGAAATGACATTTTAACTGATGCATTTGAGTGACAGTTACAGTCTTCAGTATCACAAGATTGACTGTTGGCCTTTGAATGGTTCTGCGGTATCAAACCTGAGAGAGGGAGGTGAGAAGGCTAGAACAATGGCAAAGACCTTGTGTGCTGTCGGCCACCATCCCAGAAGGAACCTCCAGCGCCACACAGGAAAGACTGCCATTTTAACAAAGACACACATGCTCACATTCAAACGCAGACTGAGACAGACAAATGTGCAAACAATGGACATCATCCTGACCAAAGTGACAGAACAGACCGTCCTGTCAGGGAGGACGAGGTTACTAAAGAGCACAGAGCGCCCCCTGTACTGTATCACAACACATTTTGCTAACACGGCACAGTGGTGCTCATGCGATGAGTTTGAGACGCCAGATATTTTCACGTCTCATGTTTAAAGAAGTGGCGCTTTGGCCCAGAGGCAATGTCTCTGTCATTGGTGTGGAACCCCAGGGTTCACCTCCTGGGCAAGTTCGAATCCCGGTTAGGGCGGTTGGTACCTTCCAGTGGACTCACCACCCGCAGGAAGGTTTGGTACGGTGCAATGTGATTTGGGTGGCAACTGCTGCCCCCGCGACCCGGTAACGGATAAGCGGATGAAAATGGATGGATGGATGTTTAAAGAAGACATGTTGAAACAAGATGCTCCACAGCCAGTATGGTTTCTTCTCCTCATGATGTATTTGTTTCACCTTAAGCTTCTTTTTTGCCTTCCCTCCTCAGGTTGGACATGGGAGCAAATTGTGGCACCAACACAGATTTAGTGTTACTGTTGACTGCTGCCTTTATTTAGTTGTTTCATTAAGTTTATCAAGCTAAAAGATAGCCACTGTCTGGTCTATAATTTAACTTTTAGCTAACAAACAAATACCACTGTAAAACAGGCCTAACAGAATTAAAACTGACTTCTACTCAAGTAGCAGAAAATCAGCTCAGGACGTCTTTGAAATAGGAAGAAAAATTCCCTGAACAATTTATTTCCTTAATGTTCCTAAAATACAGCTCATTTAAAATAATAATAATAATAATAATAATAATAACTTTATTTGTATAGCATATTTCATACAATTATGTAGCTCAAAGTGCTTTAACAGTTTGACAAACAAAAACATGCCAAGTGGTTAAGTCAATGTCCCCTGGGAGCAACGGGGGTGAGGAAAAACTCCTTTTCTTTAGGAAGAAACCTCAGGCAGAACAGGAGTAATGTGCTACCTCTTTTGGGGTTTTCTTAGAATTCTTGCCAAGTTTTGGATGAGCTGCAGTTTCTGAATTGACTTTTTTGGGAGGCCTGAAAAGAGTGCGTTACAGTAGTCTAGTCTACTTGTAACGAATGCATGTATTAGTTTCAACGTCTTGCTGAGAAACAAAGGCGGATACTTTTGCAATAATTCTAAGATGGAAGTAGGCGGTTTTTGTTATTTTATTTATGTGGGGTCCAAAACTTAGATCGGAGTCAAGGACCACACCTAAACTAGTTACCTCATTCCTAATGTGATGGTTTAGGTTTCCCAGGCTGGAGTACAGAGCCTCGCGACTTTCTTTAGGGCCAATGAATAGAACTTCGGTTTTATCCTCATTTAGTTTTAGAAAATTGTTACTGATTCAATTGGAAACAGCTGATAGGCATGTGTTTAAAGTGTGTATGGCAGTGATTCGATTAGGCTCAACTGAGATGTATAATTGTGTGTCATTGGCGTAGCTATGAAAATCAGTGTTGTATTCCTTAATAATGTTGCCCAGGGGGAGCATACATAGAAAGAAGAGGAGCGTGCCAAGACAGCTGCCCTGGGCAACACCATAAGACACATCATATTTGATGGCAACATGATCTCCAATGCTAACATAGAATTGTCTTCCTGTGATATATGATTTAAACCAATTTAAGGCGTGGCCAGTCAGTCCTGTGGTCAACTGTGTCAAAGGCTGCACTTAGGTCAAGGAGGACCAGAGCAGAGACTTTATTTGCAGCAGTACTGAGTCTAAGATCGCTAATTGTCTTGGTTAAGGCAGTCTCAGTACTGCTCTTAAGTGTTATCTCCCCAGTCTAGGGGAACTGGTACGTAGCATGATTTGTAGCCCCCTTTCGCTTCTCATCCCCAAGAATGTGGCCAAGTCTAAAAGGTTATAGTTTTAAAGCAGCATTTTATTTTGTGAGGAAGTGAGGAAACAATGCCCAGCATACAACAAACAAAACTAAGAGGACCCTGTTTTTTAACCTAAGCTCACTATCAAAAACAAGAGAACATGTTTAAACAAAACAAGGGCTTCTCACTCCTCTGTTTTACTACTAATTACAACAATCAAAGGTTACATAAGATAAACCACACAGAGCACACGGCAAGATGTCAGCAGGCCTTAGCTCAAGGGTGAGGAAGGGAAAAAGGGAAGAGGGCCGGCGCCAGTTGGTTTAAATGGATGCCATCAACCATCAACCAGAAAACATAAAACACAATCACACGACACATGTCCTCAGACAAGGGTCGTAACAGAAGCCAGATTGAAATTTTTCCAGAATGTCATTTTTGGCTAGGAATTGGTTGAGCTGCTTGAAGAGAACTTTTTCCATGGGAGGTTGGAGATCAGCTTATAATTGTTTAGAGAATTTTGGTCCAAGTTAGGTTTCTTCAGGAGTGGTTTCACAACAGCAGTCTTAAAGGCGTTGGGAAAAGTGCCTGTGAGAATGGAGGTATTAATGATCTGTAGCAGTGGTGTGGAGGGGCAGTTAATAATGTTTTTCTGACTTATGCAAAAACAACAGTAACAGAACACAGCAGCAGGGCACAGCAGACAACAGTGTTAATCTCCATAATCTTTTTTTCTCTTTTTTCCAAGAATTTTTATGATCTCTTCTTAAACATTTCTCTCTGTTCCTGGCTCTGACATCACGTGCTCGCTGACCACTGACCCGCACGTGGTTGAGAATATGGGACAGCCATGCAGTGGTGGGCCGTCAGGTCCAGCAAGGCCTTCTCTGCTGGCCTAACATAAATCATGATCATAAGTTGATAAAAGTTCATTTAATTTTTAATTTACTTTTCCTAAATATATAAAAGCATACCTCATATTCTTCATATTCTCTTCATGTCATATTAGGCTCCTTCCAGTGTTGTTCTTTTTAGGTTAGAGTTTTTATCCAATCAGAACTCAGCTAGCTGTGACCAGGCTGTATGAAATCTGCCCGAGGCCTTCAGAATCAACAATGCAGGCGTATGTGCAATGTAAGCGAACCGAAGCGAATGGGCACATAAAGTTGATAGACAGTTCACGAGTTGTTGACAGTAGGCCTTCTAGCTGGCCTCACGTTGAACGTGACATGTATGCGTCCTGTGATTGGATACGCGCTTATCGCTGTAAAACAACAAGAAGTTCAACGCAGATCAACCGATTAGCAGAGAGAGAAATTTAATATCTACTCGCTTTTTTATTCCACAATGGCCGAAGGAGGGCAAAACGTGGGTTTGCGAACTCAAATTGCTTAAATTAGGCAGCAATGAGACACCAAAGCACGACTGGACACTTGCAAGCTATGGTGCTTCTAAAGACTTTTGTGGACACCCGAGTGGATGCACAGCTCAACGAACAGGTGCGAAAAGGATTTATTGTTGGAACTGAAGCGCACAGATAAACTGTACAACCAAGTCATTGAGGTCTTCTTGAGGAAACAAAGGAGAATGGATTTTGTGTTGAAATAAGTGTTTTGGAGGACAGCTGTTTTGGTGAGTACAAACATTTTATTTATTTACATGCGGATTTATTGATTTTTAATGTGCCAGAAGATAGCCTGTTTTGTACACAATTGAGGTGATGGAATGCCCAGTAGCACTTATAGTGTGTTTCTGTATACAATTTCTCCAGCCGTGGTCTCCTAAATTATGATATTATGAGAGGTATTTATTGAACTAAGTAGGACATCACTGAAGGCCTAGGTGTGAAATGCACAGCCCGCCACTGGAACCATGGCCTACAGTAGAAAGTCACCTAATCATTTAAGTCAGCGGCTCAGTTTCCCCAGGAAAACTCCTTCATGGCTAAAATAAATGGGTTAAACTCTAAATATAGCACTAGGCAGACAGTGTTTGTTAGTGTGAGAGCTGCCAAGTGTCAGAGCCTGTGAGTCCTTTGAACGAACTGTGAATTTGCCTCAAGGCAGCTGATTTTACAGCAGGGTTTTCCACTGAAGCACTCACTAATCCTAAAAGCCAGTGCTCATTCCTTCACTTCCTCATCAGCAGATCACAGTCTGAACCAGTTTGCACCGGACTGGGGTTGATCACCACTCCCTGCTCTCTATAATCACTGTTCCAGCTCCTCTGTGTTTCACTTCCTGCTGTCTCCTTCTCTCCCCCTCACCTCTGCTCACCCCTGCTGCTTGCTCTCACATTAACACACAAAGAGTGTTCAGACCACATGTGTTGTTGTCACTGAACAAACAAGAAAACACACAAAGGTTTGGAGTTCAAACAAGGTCTAAAAAATAGTTTGAAGGATTTTTTTTTCCTTGGAAAAATATTTGTCTGAGACATTTGAAATGATTTTTAGGGAAATGTTAGTCGTTTGTTGTTTGTGTTTTTCTTTCTGCATATCTTTGGCTACCTCTCATGTTACGCCCTTTTGTTATATGCTCTGACCTATGTTTTGACTGAATATGAACTTTTGCTCCACTAGCTTATAGCTTTTTTTCTAATTGTAGTTATTTTGTGTTTAATCAAGGCAGTTTTACCTGTTTTAATACATTTTGAGTTTTCAATTGGGGCTACATTTGTTCGTGACTACAGTAGCCTACTTATGACTACTCCAGTCAACTTTAAGGTTGCTATTGGCAATGGCTCAATCTGGTTATGTTCTAAAAATAAAACTTGTCAACAAGATGGTCAAAAATTGTACTGTTACTGTGCTTTTTGAATCAGTTACACCTGCAATGATATTCAAATGGGTGCAATGATGATGGTAAGAAGAGTGTCTAAGAGCGTATGTCCCAAAACTAATTATTATTACATTGTTCGGGAAGTCTGTATCAAACAAGTAGCTCTTTGTATTACAAAGTGCCCTTGAAGTAGCTCTCAGTTTCAAAAAGGTTGGTGACCCCAATACTCAAAGCCCAAATACTCAACTTCACTTTGTGCGACATGCCGTAAACTGGGTCACTATCATCTCAGCAACAGCAGCCCACAGCACGCTGGGGGAGAAAAGAAGGTATTGAATTGATATTGATATTAACAGATACTCCAAATTGCAGTATCGATCCATCCCTAGTTACTATAAGCATTTTCTTCTTAATTTTAGCTGCTATTATAGCACAAGAAAAACCATATGATCTTAAACTTTGGGAGTGAACAACAGATTGTACTGATGCAACAACAAACAGATGTTGTCTACAATAACAGTATGAGCAGACTGTGTTCTGCTATTTACTATACCATTAGTTGTAGATGGCTGGGGGAGAAGCATCAGTACTAGTGACGTCAGTCGTCATTAATCATAAAGGTTGTGTCTATTGTTGGAGTGAATGTTGAGTTTGTGAGAGTTCTGTTTTTTCCCACAAGTCTCATTCTGCTCCGCAGTCGTGAAGAGGTATATAAAATATTTTTTACCTCATGTGATTTCCTTGAACAGTAACTCACCATTATGAAACTGATCATTCCTCATATGGTCTCTGTTTGTCTTGCATATCAACATCCTATGTTGTTTTGTCTAGCATTAATTAATTATTCTTGTGTTACTTCTTCGTCTTATTCATCTAACAAATACTTTATAATTAAGTTTATATCTCCTTCACTGTGATAAAAACAAGAAGCTGCTGCAGTCAATCAGGACAGTATCGGCAAAAAAACACATGGATTTTGGGATGGTGTTAGTGGGCCAGAATAATACACATAATCATTTGTATATAAACATAAACATATTTGCAAAGGCTTCTTTTTTTCTCCAACACAACAGAAGCTAAAACAAAACCAAAATAGTTGGCTTCAAAATAAAAGCACTGTATTTTTGTACACCTTCACAGTGCAACCACAACTGTATACATTCATTGCAACATTTTCTAAAACAGACAGACATAGAATACCTCCATTATGTATTAGTGTATTTCATTTATTTATATCTTTATCATTTCCTTATTAGACCTCTAGTATCTCTGTGTTTGGGCAGTTCTGTCTTCTTGTTGCCGGAAGGTTGTTATGTCTAAACACACGACAAAGACAAAAAGAGTTAAACTATGACCCCTGTGTAAACAAGGTCAAAGGTTATTACTGTCAGTGAACGTAAGAGGTTTTAGGATAATCATTATCACTTGTTTTGAAGTTGAGCTGTTGTCAGTGTTTTGGTGGAGGATTCATAATGATTAACGGAAGCATTTTCACTTTGGGAACTAGCGGCAGTTCCTGGAACTATGTGTATTACCACAGAAGGAACACAAGGGTTGTTGGGTAACAAGAGATCTCTCAAAACAAAGACTGGTACAAACACCTTCCTGCAAAAAAAGAACTTTCCTCCGAGGTACTGATGCCATGCACTTTTATTCAATGGTTGTCTATGCTGTGTAGTTCCAGGAGGTTGTTCATACTTTATTAGTATTGTTAAGGACCATTGTGACCTTGCTTATGATAGCCACTGCAGTAAAATCCCTGGTTTATTGTACTTGGTACTATTTCTTGCAGTTGAAGTTAAAACACAGACAGACATTGACAACAGGGCTATTTGTTGTTGTTTTAAAATCATTTCTAGTTCCAATGATTCCTGCAAGAGTTTGCATTTGCTTGGACTTTGTGCTGATAACGGAATATGGCTTCTGAGAAAGTTGTTACATTGCTCGTACAAAACATTCTCAGAGGAACTGTCTGGAGGGACTAGTCCAGACAAGGCACTCCCTTTGATACTTTATTTCCTAAACATATTGTCATTTTTTAAGTCAATTTTTAGCAATGTTGCTTCTAACATGGTATCCATATCACATTCACATATAAAATCTGCAATCTATTTTTCTGTGATCACATATTTCTTTTTTCATATCTTACTAATGTGTTAATCATTTTATTAGCAAATTTCACCTTTTTAACATCAACCATACTATAGATGATTAATTAATCATCCTCCTACAGCAGGAGCCGCTGACTGTAATTTCAGCCCTGAGAAACACAGTCATACATGTGATGATATACCACAGGGTTCCTCACCCTGAGGCCACCGACTCTCCAGTTTCCTCATATCTCTCTCACACGTGAGAAGCACCCACGGTCTGATGTAATTGTGTGCAACAAGGCAGGAACTGGTTTGAGCCGGTGAAGACTAACTGACAGAGCAAGCAGATTAGAACACATGTTCTTCACTCAACCGTATGATGTGTGTGCGGCTACCAACAAACACACAAACTATAAGTCCTTCAAAGACATATTTTTCTCTGTGTAGTGTTTTTATCTGTGTAGAGTTACATGATATTTTACAGAGCATTTTAAAAAACACGGTTCATTTAGAAAAAACAATTGACTTCAACCAAAGATACAAAAACAATCAAGAAGTAAAATATTTAGGGACAGTAAAACAGGGCACAGGCCTGGAAAAAGGTGACACTGACACAGAGGAGATGTAACATAAACGTTATGGAAAAAAAAATGTCTTTATTTGACAGGGAAGGGCAGGAGCAAAAACAAAAACTAAATTGTCTCCAATTTGAAATAAAAGACCCACCTGAACATCTAAATGTGCTTAACTAGATGGAATCGGTGAAAGGAGCAGGATCACACTTGTTTTGTGGGAGGGCGAGGAGCCAGCATGTGCAGCCTCCTCATATGTAAACCCTGTAATACTTCTCAGGCTCAGGCTCTTATCTGGAGACTCAGGGATGATCAAACAGACAGAAATCACCCTCTCTGAGCCGAGCAAGAACCATCCACTCTCCGGCACCATCCCCCACCTCAGGCTGACCTGAGTCAACTGAGCCAAACTGGTTCTCTCCGGTCTGATGTTGTAGAAAGGAGTGACTGTAAAGAAAAACCACATCCTCTCGTGAGCAACAACAGCCTTGGAACATCAGTCACGACATAACAAAGGAGGCAGGCGGCCGCTGATCTCCAGCTTTTACCTCCTTTGTTTTTTTACACAAACAATATGTAAAGATCCCTCATCCCATAGTTAGTGCCTTCACATGTTCTAAAAACACAGACTTAGTTTCTAAAACAGTCTGACATTTTGAAATGATCACTTATGCCAATGTCTTAGAAATGTCTATAATGACTTTCTAAAAGCCTTAGAAAAGTGACTCAACGTCTTCAAGGAATCACTTGATTTTCCAGGTAAAATTACTTTGCATGGTAGAAACTCAATCTTATCTTATCTCTAAATAATACATTAATATTTGTACTACAAAACTGTGAAGAAGGTAGATCCATGTTATTTGTCCTTACCATCTCCATAGAAAGAGGTCTCAGGACAGCTGTGAGACCAGCCATGATGTATGGTATGGCTGCGGGGGGCTGTTCACTTGCTAGTGATAAATATTCTCTTTAGAGATTACATTCAGCACATTACTCTACTCCTATCAACAGTATATTCTAAAAAGTAAGATTTGCTCAAATTAAAACATTAAACATGTCAATCACAGGTTGTGATGACACTTCTTTCCAAAATAGATTCATGCAGTTATATACTGAGTTTCACAGAGAAATAAATATGGTCTTACCCTCTCCAGGTTGAAGTCTCCTTTTTTACAGGCATGACATCAATATAAGCAGCTCGCATACACGTATGGGAAACAGGATAAATAAGTCAGTCTGGCTCTGTCCAAAGCTAATAAAAGCTCACAAAAATGTAATTTATCTACAGTATACAGTCATCATAGACTTGCTGTGCCTCTGGTGGTGATGACAGCCAGTGCATCTCAGCTGGGACAGGTAAGAAGTATGTCCATCTGCACAGGCTTTAATTGCAAGCTCGAATCTAGTTTTATAGATTTGACATTTTTTTATTTGTCCTTACCATCTCCATGGAAATAGGACAGTAATTCCATTCTAGTAAACCTCAGTCTTTGAGTTGAGCAGTCGTTATCATTGGGAATCATATAATAAATATATGTAACCCGTCTCCCTTGTATGTCTCTGTTGTGTTCCAAGTTGAAAAAGAGACATGGGAGTCAGGAATGGATCTCTAAATCTTTGCTTGGCAACTGTGGTGACAAACAGAAACACACAGAAATCGTGAGCTGTGTGTGAGCTGGAAAAGGCTTTTATTATTATTATTATTTTAGTATTAAATGTTACAATACAATAATCAATTTTGCGTAGTAAAATTAAATTACAAATATAACACAAACGGGTCCTTTAGACAGGTTAGTTTCTGCTTTCAATGCTTCAGTATTTAAAGTTCAACAGAAAGCATTCATGCAGGACGAGTGGGCCAAACATTTAGTCAATCGTTTTATTATTAACTGTAAAATACTGTATTTAAAAATGTAATGTTTGCATGAAAATAAAGGCCTAAATATATTGTTTCATGCAAACATCATCTTTTATCTTTGCAAAAAACATGTGTTCCATCAATATTTGCACTTGTAAAAAACGTTCCAGTCACCACTGTTTGAAGTGTATCCATTGACAACACCCTGATCTTAACCTTACTCATTGTTTCTTAGGTCTGTGGGGACATAATATCTTCGTCGTCTCCCGCATGCAGTTATGGCTGCAGACAAAAGAATGTCTCTTCACACAAAAAGATGTGTCATTTGGTAGGAGCAACATATTTATGATTCTAAACCTCCCCAAAGGCTCCGGTGACAGGGAGTAGGGGGAAACCGGGGCCTTGAGGTGCTGACCCTGTTCTCCTGTCTGCACTGAACATCCAGGCTTTTGTCATAACAACAGGGACAAAAGGCCGGCAGTTCTTTATTCTCAGGAGACATATGGTTTATTTCCACACACGATAAGAAACTGAACATCCCATTTGGCTCAAATTGCATAATCACTCTCCCAAATGTCTCTAAAATAGAGTCCAGGGGCCTGATGTACTAAACGTGCGTAGATTTCATCGTGAAAAAGGGTGTACGCAAAAAACAGAAACTGTCGTGGGTACATGGGTAGTATATCCAAGTACGTTTCGTTTCTACATAACAATCAACGTGGAATTGAGCGCACATGTGGGATTTCCATACCATGCCCCTACATACATATGCAAATATGTTTAAATGAACGATCTGCAGGCGAATTCGGACGTGAAAAAATATTATACTAAAGCCGAACTATAGGTCCTACTACTACTAGGTGAGGTGGAGAAGCGAGGTATGTTATTTGGTCACTTGTCCCCAGGTGTAAAAATTGTAATGCCCCTGCGACAGACCAGTCAGACACCTCCGTACTTTTTGGAACTTTATTGTAAATAACGATTGACAGCAACTTATATTAACTCCACACTCTCTGCCATGCTTCACTCTCTCATCCTTCACTTCCCTCTCACTCCGCACCTCCAGCCATACCCACACAGTCTCACCACGCCTCCCCACTCCCGGAACTATTAACCCTTTCAAACCATGAACATAACGATATGACTATTACAATATGAAAAGAAAAAAGTGTGTGTGTGAGGCCGTAAACGCCGTTGGTCGGGCCGCCGCACACAGATAAAGGTAAAAAAGAAATGGTCCGAGATCACGTATCGCGTTCCCTAAATACACGCTCCCGTCTTATTGCAAGATGTTCTAACAACACTACCGCTGCAAAGTTTTATCACAGTTCGTCAACACTTGTTGCATTTGCACTTTCACATCCAACTATATAAATGCAAACACATTTGTGAGTTAATCGTTCATAAGTGTGTCTCTGATGTGCATATCACTCTGATGACTACTTGTGTGGGTTTTTTTTTACATTATTAGCAGTTTCCCAGCATCAGCACTAAGTGTCGCCAAAGGCTGACAGCTGTAGAAACGTGCGTCTGAACGTGAGCGTAGAAAATGGCGTAACCAACTTTTTGTGCGTATGCAGGATTTGTACACGAAGCGCCAACATTTCTACGCTCATTTCAGTTTTGAACATGCTTCCCAGATAGGCCATAAGATGACCCCTATTATTCATCTTGTTCCGATGTCTGGGAACTGCACGATCTTAACTTCATAAAAAAGAACGAGTTACGTTAAACTTACAGCAAAAGGTTTGTTGCAAAAAATCTTGCCCATTTTCTATGGCGAGGCATTTTATGCCGAACTAGTTTCTTCAGGGTGTAATAAGATTTTGGACGACACGTGATCGTGCTACACCAATCGAGTAGCTGATTGATGTGTCGTGGTAAGGTTTTACCACCCCAGGTTCGTTGATCTAGAACTTTCACAAAGTACAAAAAAAAGACAAAGATCGTTGCTCGAGTTCACCTGTGCACAGGGAGGGTCCAGCGGAGAGTCAGGGGGTTGACTGCTGAATCCTGCTCTCTCCCCAAACTCAGGCTCTTTTATTCTCTCCAACATCCAGGGGGTACATGTCAAGTGGTACAAACTTCGTTTGTTCTACGCACACACATACATTTTGACAACAACATCTACTCCCTTGGTTTCTCATCCTGTTCTTATCGC
>NC_024327.1:14272179-14281046 GCF_000523025.1 Cynoglossus semilaevis | reverse complement strand
ACTAGTGCATTTATCACCGTGGGCAATGGTGTCTACAAAAGCGTGTTGGTTCTTAGTCTTCTGAGACGAACAGGTTTCTCTTTTCATCAGGGGTCCTACGGAGCGAAAGTCCTAAACAGAGAGAATGAAATTGGGGCTGATCCCCCAATTTAAATGTTGCGGAGGTTACTGATCGTGATGTATGTGGATTTACCGGAAGCAGTGGAATTATGGGAGTTAGAGTCCTTGAAAGGACTGTTGTAGTACCTACAAATCTTTCAACTGGTGCTATGACCCAGATCGAAATATAGCAAGAATCTTTCACGAGTCATCAGCCAACCTCCTGTTTCTTCTCTGCTCTCTGTTTTTCACATCATCATTTTTTTAGCCTGGACTATATCAAAAAGTGTAAATAGAGATGAGCACAATGACCAAAGCAACATAATTAAAATTCATAGTCTTACAGATGGAGAGAGAAAAGATAGGGCTGCTTGGTGCAAACAAAGACGATTACGTCAAATCCCACAATGCATCTCTTCTAGGGCAGTGTTTTATTTATTTATTTATTTATTGCTGCAGCTGCTGTGGTAAATCAATGCAAATGTGCCACCGATCATGTTAATGTAATGCAATGCACGGGTCACAGCACTTGCGATACATTTTCTAGCCGCCAGATGGTGGGCTTCTACAGGGAAACACACTTTTTTTATTTGTTTGCGTTATTCTATTTATTTTATTTTCTTCCTTTGTCTCATGACTAATTAACTCGCCAAAATCTAGAAGATCTAGAGAAGAAGAATTTACGTCTAATAACATTGATAAATATCATATTTATAACCAACAAAATAAATCACCAGTTTTTTTTTCTAAAGGCCAGAAAGCTTTTCTCGTTTTCTCATCAATGGTCTTGGCCTGAATTAAGCCAGCCACTAGGGTACACGAAGCCGTGTTTATAGTGCCGGTCCCAAGCCCGGATAAATGGTGAGGGTTGCGTCAGGAAGGGCATCCGGCGTAAAACGTTTAGCTAAATCAAATATGCAGATCAATAAAACGATTTCTATACCGGATCGGTCGAGGCCCGGGTTAACAACGACCGCCAACAGTGCCGTTGACCAACAGGGCACTGATGGAAATTGGACTACTGTTGGTCAGAGACAGAGTCAGAGACAGAGAAGAAGAGGAGGGCGTTTGGTTAGGAGAAAAAGAGAAAAGATGAAGAATAGAAGTGTTAGTCTGAAGTTTGGAACTTTGAATGTAGGTACAATGACAGGGAAAAGTAGAGAAATAGCTGATGTGATGGAGAGAAGAAGAGTAGATATTTTGTGTGTGCAGGAGACCAGGTGGAAGGGCAGTAAGGCTAGAAACATTGGAGGAGGCTACAAACTGTTTTATCATGGTTCAGATGGGAAGAGAAATGGAGTAGGGGTGATCCTAAAGGAAGAATATGTAAGAAATGTGGTAGAGGTGAAAAGAGAGTCAGACAGGTTGATGTGTGTGAAGGTAGAAGTAGAAGGAGAGATGATTAATGTTGTTAGTGGTTATGCCCCACAGGTGGGCTGTGAGTTGGAAGAAAAGGAGAAGTTCTGGAAGGAGCTAGATTGGATGGTAGAGAGTATCCCCAGGAGAGAGAGAGTGGTGATTGGAGCAGACCTAAATGGTCATGTAGGGGAAGGGAACAGAGGAGATGAGGAAGTGATAGGCAGGTTTGGTGTTAGGGAGAGAAACGTAGAAGGACAGGCAGTGGTAGATTTTGCAAAGAGAATGGAAATGGCTGTGGTAAACACATATTTCCAAAAGAAAGAGGAACATAGGGTGACTTACAAGAGTGGAGGCAGGTCCACACAGATAGATTATATTCTATGTAGAAGATGTAATCTGAGGGAGATTAGAGACTGTAAGGTGGTGGCAGGTGAGAGTGTAGCCAAACAACATCGGATGGTAGTGTGTAAAATGACGATGGAGGTGACAAAAAGGAAGAGAGTGAAGACAGAGCAGAAGATCAAGTGGTGGAAACTAAGGAAAGAGACATGTTGTGAAGACTTCAGGAAGGAAGTAAGGGCAGTTCTGGGTAGTGTTGAGATATTCCCAGATGATTGGGAGACTACAGCTGCAGTGATGAGGGAGACAGGTAGGAAGGTGCTAGGTATGTCCTCTGGGCAGAGAAAGGAGGACAAAGAGACCTGGTGGTGGAATGAGGAGATCCAGGAGAGTGTGCAGAGAAAGAGATTAGCGAAGAAGAGATGGGACAGTGACAGAACAGAAGAGAACAGACTGGAGTACAAAGAGAGGACAAGGGAGGTGAAGAGGGAAGTGGCCAAGGCCAAACAAAAGGCATATGAGGAGTTGTATGAGAGTTTGGAAACAAAGGAAGGAGAAAAGGAGTTGTATAGATTGGCGAGACAGAGAAATCAAGCTGGGAAGGATGTGCAGCAGGTGAGGTTGATTAAGGACAGAGAGGGGAATGTGATCACAAGTGAGGAAAGTGTGCTGAGAAGATGGAAGGAATACTTTGAGGAGTTGTTAAATGAGGAAAATGAAAGGGAAAGTAGAAACGAGGAGCCAGAGACTAGTAGGAAGAAGGTAGATCAGGTTAGAAAGGATGAAGTTAGAAAAGCCCTGAAGAGGATGAAGAGTGGAAAGTCAGTTGGTCCTGATGACATACCAGTGGAAGTATGGAAGTGTTTAGGAGAAGTGGCAGTAAATTTCCTGACTGGTTTGTTTAACAGAATTTTAGAGACTGGCAAGATGCCTGATGAGTGGAGAAAAAGTGTTCTGGTGCCAATTCATAAGAAGGGTGATGCACAGAGTTGTAACAACTACAGAGGGATAAAGTTGATGAGCCATACAATGAAGATTTAGGAAAGAGTAGTTGAAGCTAGGTTGAGGCAGGAAGTGGAGATTTGTGAACAACAGTATGGTTTCATGCCTAGGAAGAGTACCACAGATGCAATATTTGCCTTGAGGATGTTGATGGAGAAGTACAGGGAAGGTCAGAAGGAGCTGCATTGTGTATTTGTAGATCTAGAAAAGGCATATGACAAAGTGCCAAGGGAGGAATTGTGGTTTTGTATGAGGAAGTCAGGAGTGGCAGAGAAGTATGTTAGTTTGGTGCAGGACATGTATGAGAATAGTACAACAGTAGTGAGGTGCGCTGTTGGGAGGACAGAAGACTTCAAAGTGGAGGTGGGACTACATCAAGGATCGGCCCTGAGCCCCTTCTTGTTTGCTGTGGTGATGGACAGATTGACAGATGAGGTCAGACAGGAGTCCCCATGGACTATGATGTTTGCAGATGACATTGTGATCTGTAGTGAGAGTAGGCAGCAGCTAGAAGAGAACCTAGAGAGGTGGAGGTTTGCACTAGAAAGAAGAGGAATGAAGGTCAGTCGCAGCAAGACAGAGTACATGTGTGTAAACGAAAGGCAGAACAGTGAAATAGTGAGGCTACAAGGAGCAGAGGTGGTGAAGGTGCAGGAGTTTAGGTACTTAGGATCAACTGTTCAGAGCAGCGGAGACTGTGGAAGAGAGGTGAAGAATAGAGTACAGGCAGGATGGAACAGCTGGAGAAAAGTGTCAGGAGTGATCTGTGACAGAAGAGTGTCAGCTAAGGTGAAGGGAAAGGTTTACAGGACAGTGGTGAGACCAGCCATGATGTATGGTTTAGAGACAGTAGCAATAGGCAGAAGACAGGAGGAGGAGCTGGAGGTGGCAGAGTTAAAGATGCTAAGATTCTCTTTAGGAGTGACAAGAATGGACAGGGTCAGGAATGAGGTCATTAGAGGGACAACACAGACAGGAAGGTTTGGAGAAAAAGCTAGAGAAGCCAGATTGAGATGGTTTGGACATGTGCAGAGGAGGGACAGTGGATACATTGGTAGAAGAATGTTAGAGATGGAGCTACCAGGTAGGAGAAAGAGAGGAAGGCCAAAGAGGAGATATATGGATGCAGTGAGGGAGGACATGCAGGTAGTTGGAGTCAGAGTAGAAGATACAGAGAACAGGGAGAGATGGAAATCAATGATTTGCTGTGGCAACCCCTGAAAAAGGGACAAAGCCGAAAGAAGAAGAAGAAGAACATTGATAAATAATGATTATAACATAACTTAATAAAAAGAAAAAGAGCTCAGTCAATAAAGACAATTCGAAGGTAATCATCAGTCTAGAAATTGATATCAATGAAACAAAGTGACAAAGTTATATTTATAATTTTAAGCTTGATTGTCATTTTTAATCGTTTAAATCGTTAGAGAAAAAAAGCGCAAAAATTGACATTTCAAGAGTCACTTCTATATGTAAATATAGGAAAAAAAAACAATCACATTTTTATCAGATTAAATTACGTCAGCATAATTATAAAATAACCGGAATGTGTTTTTGTTGTTGTTTTGTTTCTGGGTTTTTGTGTTCCTGTCAATATAGTGTTTTCCACCAGATGACAGTCTTTCTCAGTATCTCAGTATCTTCATCAGGCCTGACCTTTGAAACAGACAGACTGTGTTTGATAACTCATTATGATTCCTGTCTGTTTCTTATTCATATGAATCAATGGTTGTAGGTAATGTTGAACCAAGGGAAGGATGCAGAGACTGTTTTCTGTCATATGTCTTCAATAAGACAAAATACACAGACGTGACAAATTAATGAGCAACTGCATATTTCAGGGACCAATTATGTAACTGCATAATTTTAATGTTTAAGTATTAATTGCCCTGTGACCTTAATTATACTGTTAACCTTCATAACAATGCAGAAAACTCATTTCAACACCAGCCTTTATCCAGCCTTTTATATTTATGTGACGTTCTCATCTGTTTCTCTTTGCATCTGCTCCCTGTTTTTGCTTGTTTTCTCTTGTGCAGCTATTATCGGGAGAGCTGAAGCACGTGTTCATGTGATGTTTTAATTGCATTTCAAACAGATGCTGGCTGCAAAATTGTTGGCAGCTCCAGGCTGAGGCGTGAGCTGTATAGGCTTAGACACACACACAAACACACACACAAACACACAAACAAACATGCACACATCCAGGCTGTTATTCATCTGAGCCACGTGCTGCTGCTGCCCCACTGTCCTTCCCTGTAAAACATGGCTTTAACATTGCTGCATCTTAAACCTTTTTGCTCTGTGACCTCACACACACCGGCAAACAAACAGACTGGACATTTCCCCATAATGCTGCAGTGATGGACTGACTGTTGACCTTATCTCCAAGTGTCTCCCTTGTTATCTTTCCCCTCCTCCGCTGCCTTTCTCCACTTTGCTTGATTTTCTGAAGTATTTCACGTTCACATTGACAGGCCTTGACCTCAGATAAGAAAAAGACTAGATTATTTTCCCCTGCTTTCAGTTTCTTTGTTGCATTTAAATTGACTGCATTGTTGTTAAAGTAGACCCTAGTCGTGAGTTGTGTTACCTGCACGACTGATTCCGTGCTAATAGACCAGTTTGAACCAGCCTTGAATCTGAAACTATGGTCCCAGCCTATGTGTCTTCATGCAGACAAAAACACCAAACACAAAAGAACAATGAATTCCCCCTGACAAAGAAGAATCCCTGCAGATGCCTCTAATGTGATCACTAAAGCATGTTAGATAGCTAGATAGTTTATTCATCCCAAAGGGAAATTAAGCATGTTGCAGAAGGATACTGTCTATGATGTATTTTTAACTGGTATGATATTAGAATATTTACATTTTGATATAACGGTGAGGTTCTTAACACAAAAAATAAATGTTACATTAAAATAAATTAAACATATTTTAACATTCCACATCGAGAGGAGTCAGCTGAGGTGGCTTGGGCATTTACATCGCATGCCCCCTGGACGCCTCCCTCGGGAGGTGCTTGGGTGCCGTCCCTCTGGGAAGAGACCTAGGGGAAGACCTAGGACACGCTGGAGCGACTACGTCGCTCGGCAGGCCTGGGAACGCCTTGGGGTCCCCCCAGAAGAGCTGGAGGAAGTGTCGAGGGAGAGGGAAGTCTGGGTGTCCCTGCTCAGACTGTTGCCCCCGCGACCCGGCCCCGGATAAGCGGTTGAAGATGGATGGATGGATGGATGGATGGATATTTTAACATGGTTGTGGTACTGACTACATAAAGTTATGAAAAATACCTTAATTAGGGTTAACCAGAAAAAAACCTTTGTTAAGTTGTTAAATTGTTAAGAGTCAGCAGAAGTATTCAACAAATATCTGCAACAACAGACAGCAGCACCACATTATCTCCTGTTTGGTCAAAGGTCAACTCATCAGTCCCAGCTTAACACAGCACAAGATACACTAAATACTGTTGTTTAATTACTTTTATTTTACTTATTACTTATTATTACTTTATTAGCCAAATAGCTAACAGGTAACTATTAGCTGAGTAATCTGCAAGAGATCCAAAATATATAAAAACTTAGCCTAAATCTAAGAAACTCTTTTTGTCTCCTCCAGAGACAAGGGAAACTCTTCTGTCAGCATGATCAAGACAATCCGAGCTGTGGCTGCATAGTCAGAGTGGGCAACTGAAAGGCCACCTTTTTTGATGACCACACCAAAGACTACGGTCAGGTGGACATTGGGACAAAGTGTGGGGATGGGAAGGTAATGAGCAGTGTGTGTCTCTAGGTCTTTTATTTTCTTTTCAGCCATCGAACAAAAATCATTGCACTGTTTTAAAATATTGATTAGAAATATGATTTTACTCCTTAAAACGTAAAAACACACATAGCTAGGAATGTTTACTGCTGGGTTGTAATGTTGACAGTATTCTTGATTAGTGATAGTGATTTTTAAATAATAATAATAATAAAATCCAATATTATAAACTGATATTCTTTTACATTTCTTTCTCCTTTAAAAGAAAAACACTATGTTCTACGTACTGTTTCCATGAACTCTTCTGTTTGACTCCCTTATTTTCTTACTTACTTTCATATGGATTTCTTTGTTTCTTGAGACAAAGAAGTTCCTTCTCATTGTCAATTTTGTCAATAAAAATCTAATTTCTACCTTTCCAGGTCTGCAGTGAGAATGAGTGTGTGGATCGAGTCGTAGCTTACAGGAATTTTAATTGTTCTGCAAAATGTCCAGATCATGCTGTGTACCCGGTACACAATTTCTCTGTTTTTGTTAATTTGCACAAGTCCACCTTAAGACTAAAGAACATAACATAACACAACATAAACCAAGGGACTTGACTCCTATTTTACAGAATCACCAATTTATTGACTTCACCACTGACCAGGAACTGTGGGGAGTCAACACAAATATTTCCACTGTTCCTAGAACGGTGACTGTACAGACTTGACCTGAATCTGACTTGACCAGGATACAGTTTTAATTTTCCGTCTGAAACTCTTTACTGATAATTGCAGACCTTATTTACAAATATATTTTTTCAGGTGTGTAACTACAGGGATGAGTGTCAGTGTGAAAATGCTGGATGCCTCCTTACTGCAACACAAAGGACGGAGATTTCTCCTCTCTTTCCACCGGTAACCACAATGTGTGAACGGATTTATTTCAAACATGTGCAACTTCACCGATGCCTCCAAACTAAATAGATATTTTGTGTACTGCAGGAGCAACGGTTGCTTTTTCTGTAACAGTTATACTCTTAGGAATCATGGCAGGTGTGATGGGGTTCCTCTGGAAAAAACAGAAAGGAACCTTGTTACCCACTGTTAGATTTCAGTGGTTTTCACATTTGGTTGGGTCTGCTAAGACACCAAAAGGCTTTCCCGAGCACACACAGTCACATAGCCCCACACATTCAAAGAGAATTCCCCCAAATTCTCTTACCTTACACCTACTTTCTAAAACACCTCTACTCCCTGGGAAGAATGGGAGATCTCCCAATCTACCTTCTCACAGGGAACCCCGAAGCCATCCATTCCTTTTGATCTACATAACCACCTGTGGTTGACTGGACTTTATGGCTCGGTCCACTTCCCTTGTGATAACCCCCCACTCAGCATCAAAAGGTTCCAACACTGCTGAATCATGGAACAAGAGTGCCACATAGTGCCGACTGCAGGCATCACATGATACAAGAACAATAATATGATTGGCCACAAGAGGCCTAGCCTCTCTCTTCCATTGGCCTACAAGATTTAAACACACATACAGGTATATAAGCATAAACAACTAACAATACTGTAGAAGTTATTCTTGAGAAGTCAGAAGTTATTCTTGACAGGATTTGCTTATTAACTACTGTTGTACGAGATTTCCTTGAATACTTCTCCGGTTGTTATTTTGCTTTAATGTTGGACCTGTATTGTTTGACGTTTTGCTATTAAAATGAATCGACCATCTACCGGCTGCTTCCACTCCTTGCCTGAAGACACCTCGCACAGCAAGAATCTTTCACCATGTAGGTATGAGAATCCTTTGGAGATTCTTCGTGACTACAGGTTTGAGAGGTAGAAAAGAAAGGAAAGGAAAGGGAACTACTTGTCATTGTGACACAGCACACCACTGCACACAACCAAATGTGACCTCTGCTTTTAACCCATCACCAAAGGAAGGAAGGAAGGAAGGAAGGAACTTTATTGTCCTATCACCAGAGGTGATACGAAATTAGTTTGTACAACCCGTTCCAAGAATACATGAATAGACAATAAAACAATACAAATAAATTGACAAGGAGAGACAGGAACAGGAAGTCCAGGACACAGCCCCTTCGGCGCACCCTATAATAGATGAAAAACAACTGAAAAACGCTGGGGAAGGAGGTGGAGGGGAAAAAAAAGACAACTCCAAACTAGGCCCCGTGGGAAGAGGGGCGCAGTGTGGGATCTGGAAAAAAAAAACCTCTCAGCACAAAGCACAATCAAAGACATTATCACAGCACGAGAACATCTGCACATGTGGGAGTTGGGCAGGAGAATGGGGGCGGGG
>NC_024327.1:14267953-14269297 GCF_000523025.1 Cynoglossus semilaevis | reverse complement strand
ATTTTTAATTTTAAGTTACTTTTGTATTGCATTGCTTGTTTGGTTCTGTTTCTGAAACTATTTTTTTTTTCTATTTCTACTTCTGTACTGTACCAGGCTCATATTGGATGACACAGTTGTCAATCACAAATAGGGCCATGCTGCTACATAGAACACACATGCGTGTGTCATGAATGCCTTACATAATCCCTGCCATTTCAACAGGTAAAATAGATATGTTCAATGTACTGTTTCACAAAAAGAGGGGTGAAAGACAAATATTGATGTATGTTAGGGTAACACATGATTGTTGTAGCAAACGTCAACTCTACTGCATTCACAATGTCATGAGGGCATCAAAAGAACAAGAAGGTAAGGAGAAAGTGAAAAAGAAGGTAAAGAGGAAGTGAGAGAAAGTGATGTAAGGGTCAGGTCAGACAGTAAATAAAATATTTTTATCACATGAAGGTAAACCAATTTTACCAAAATCATTCTTTAAATGAGCTGTTGAATTGAGCCATGGGCCTTGCCATGTCTCAACAGGAGGGACGGTGAATACCATAAACAAAGTATTCACCACCTATGGATTTAATAATTACTAAAAAAAGAAAATGTTTTTGTACAGCATGTCTAACATGTGCTAAACATAATTCACAAGGAAACATCCGACCAAAAAGAGTTAAGTTCCCAAAACCTAATTACCCGTTCCAGGTGCTACATATGGATTTCATTGAACTCAATAAAAGTGAAGGACAGAAATACTGTCTAGTCATAGTGGATGCCTTTTCTAAATGGGTAGAATTGTTCCCATCAAAAGCTGCTGATGCTATTACAGTGGCAAAAGCATTGGTCAAAGAGATTATACCAAGATTTGTGACAATAGAAATTATTACCGTACATGAACCAAGTCATATAAAACATAAGCCAAAAGATGAAAATAAATTGTGCTAAAAACAAAAGAAATACAAAATTCTAACCCTATGCCAGATACATCTATATCTTTGCAGAGTGACAGTACGCCAATCCAGGTCGGCGACTGGGTGCTGATAAAGGTCATCAAAAGGAAGTGTTGGTCGAGTCCAAAGTGGAAAGGCCCATACCAGGTCCTGCTGCGATGCCTACAGCCATAAAGATTGCTGAACGACCATCTTGGAATCATCTTTCGCATCGCAAGAGACAGAGGTTCTTGGTACAGGATCCCATTGGTTGGGGGGAAGTCCGACTACAAAGGGGTGTAGCTATACGGAAGCTATACGTCGCAATGTTGGTGAAGCAGGGAGATCCTCAGCCATTTAGCGTGATTACTGTATTGGGCTAACCATAGTCCTGCAGACATAAGATGATTGACAAAGAGAGTGAAGTGCT
>NC_024327.1:14261899-14267604 GCF_000523025.1 Cynoglossus semilaevis | reverse complement strand
AGTAGGATATACAGGTCAATGGATTCCCACAATGTCAGATAAAAATGTGTACAGAGACAAAGACATTTGGAATCAATTGAAAATCCAATGTGATTTTTCCAACACCCAAAATCCGATCACTATGTCCCTGAATTGGCCTAAACTCTCTGGTAAAACAAATCAAACTGAAATATATTTGGTCCTTGGAGTAGATCAGACTGGAGTAGATCTAATGGGATTCATTAGAGCAGTAATTATGAATGAAATAACGAAACATGACACAACTTTGTTGACACCTGTAACTCAGTCTTCCCACCAATTTCTAATAAAACCAAAACAGGAGCATTTACTCCTCATAAAGGCAAAGGAGACTATGTGTACTATGAAAATGAATGTGTTATGAAAAACCTAGCCTAAGGAGCCATAATGCAGGATAAGAGAATTTGGCATTCATCAGTGATAAACATGAGGGAAATGTTGGAAGAATTTAATTTATTATCATTGCTTCATGCTGTACTGTCGCTTGTGTTGTTACTTTGTCGTCATATATGTTAGAATAAACCTAACAAGCTGTCTGGAGAGTTGGTGTGAAGAGAATTTGGGGGAAATTCTCTTTGAATGTGTGTGGCTATGTGACTGTGTGTGCTCGGGAAAGCCTTTTGGTGTCTTAGCAGCTTCCTGCTGCAGATCCAACCAAATGTGAAAACCTCTGAAATCTAACAGTAGTAACTTGGCAGCTGGTGGACTCAAACCTGAAATCTTCCGGACCCACTTCCTTAAGGACCTGGTTGGTTATCCTGTTTATTACGTATGTTTGAACCTTTAATCTTTAATTACAGCCTGGAAAAGCCAAGCCCAAAGGAGTGCCTCCTCCACCTCCTTCTGCAGGAAACCAACCAAAACCACTGGGTCAGAACTACATGGCTGCTTGTCAGGTAATTAAATGTGATTTTAAAAGCAAACAATGTTTTTTAAATGACAGTAAAGGATCATTACACTTACATTAATGTAAGTAAAATGTATATATTTTTAAAAGAAGACATTTCTTTGAATTAATAGATTCAAAAAAGAGCAACAGATGAGAACTACGACATGCCACAGCGTCATTTCCTCTAATGACATTACACTTATCTGCACACAGCTGTTCTCGGGCAGTAATATTGACTTTGTCAAGAACTGGTTCCATATATTTGTATGACTGGAGTGTTAGTGTAGTGTTAAAAAGCCTCTCATACACATTTCAGACAACTCACTCATTCAAAGGGAAAAATTAAAATATATTAAAATCATTTGTTCATAAATAACAGCATTTTATTTAACCCTGTAAAGCCCAAACCATTAAATAATTGAAACAAAATTCAAATTGTTTGAACTTGGACCTTTATTGGTCCCTCTGAACAAACAAACAAACAAAAAAATCAAATATCATTATATAAACATATAATACAAACAAAAATGTTAAAAAATGTTTTTTAAAATATATTAATCAGAACATTGCGGAGTTCATTAATGTATTACAAAGTTACATTTTTTAAAAGAAAAACACAGTAAACAATGTAAAAAATAGATGGACTGACATGTTTCACAGATTAAATCCAATTATGGCAGAAACTGTTGATTAGCATATGGGATTAGATTATTGATATTGAAGAGTAAGATTAATAATAACTGCTCTCACAGGGAGAACAAAAATAATTAAAAAATTAAATATAATTGACATTAAATGGTATATATATATATATATATAATGAATTGATAATTCATTTCTAATTACTACTATATGCATATATAGGGAATCACAAGGAATAAATAATAGGTTCCCTTTATTATTTAATGACCTTTATATACAGTATGCATGTACGTAAGTACAGATATAAAGGGAATAATTCACCTCTGGCCAATCAAATCTGTTTTCCGGGTTGGAAAAACTGACAATTGGGAGGTGAAGTTGTTCAGTGAATTCAGCGGTAATTGTAGCGATGGCTAATAGCAAGTATTTTCACATTGCATCAACCCAGTAACTATTCCTATTGATGTTTCAGTAAAAATTTTAATGTTTTTCTCATCTTAACCTTTTCAAACTTGGCAAAGTTGTTGTTCAAAACTCTTTCAAAAATTGCTTTGAAGTGATTGTATTTTTCCCACTAACTTTAATAAACCCACCCCACAGCCCCCCACCACCCAGAAATATTTCATTAGAAGAGAAAAACAACAAAGAAGCCCCGAAACTTGTTTCATCATAAATGAAACATCATGCAAATAGAACAGAACAACAAGAGTCTAATAGTAATAGAATAAGAGTCAGAGTAAGAACAACAATAATAATTATTAATCATAATAAAATATAAAATAATCTTACAAAGCAAAACATGACAGCAGTAGTTTCTGTCACTTTTTGTTTTGTTTTTTTGCTACAGATTTTTACTGACAGACATGATCATAAACTCTGTCTCCACCCTGTTTCACAGTCTAAACAAGAAGGAATAAAAACAATCATGAATCATGGATTCACTGACGCTCTTATTTTTAAAGATGGTGCTTGATTCACAGTTTTACTTCTGAAATTCCTTCATTTACAAAAAGCAGCATTAGGCAGTAAACACAGAAAAAGTCTCAGAGAACTGACACCACAGAAGTTTGACAGCTGGAGTGACGAATGACGCTGGAGATCGACTAAACTAGTGGTTGGACAAGTAACCAGGTCAGAATTAGAATTAGAAAATGTATTTAGTTAACATTTTCTACATGGTGCATTAAACAAAATATCATTATTACAATTCTGGAGCATAGAAGAGATTTGGACAGCAAAGTCACACTGAAACACACATGCATACACATATACACACACACTCATCAAAGCCTTGTCTGGGCAGATTCCATTTCAGATAAAGATTTTAACTATTTAAAATGTTACATTATAATTTTTGTTTTTCATTTGCAAAAATATTGGTCCCTTTTCAGATGAAAGCAAGAAAAGCTGCTCCCTGAGATTCTGCTGCAGTTAGTGCATTGGGTTTTAGGTGATTGTCTCTTTTTCCTTCCTAAGGTCTGGTGTTGGAGTTGAAAAATATGATTTAAAAAACGATTTTACGTCAAAGTTAATTTACACAGGGCAGAATTCCTAACTTTAAGTGCTTTTTAACGGGAAATTCTTGGTCTTTATGGGCTGTTATTGAACTCACAAGGTGGTTTCATATCTGACCACAGAAATACACCAAGGTGACCACATGAGGCAGCAGTGGGCCAGTAGTTAATCTGTTATATGAACCAAGATCACTCCCTTTTGTATAAACTCCAAAGTTTACGCCGTCTATACTTACACTTACACAACTTGTACAACTGTGACTAGGTTCAGTAGCTGCTGTCATTAACAAAATCTAAATATAGTGCATTGTTTTTTTTTTTCAAATGCTGCACTTATCTGGACGGTAGTGGTAATGTCAGCATCCGAGGCCTTTTAAAAATGCTTCCTTCAAAATTTCAGTCCAGAGTAGTCTACATCCATAAACTGGATTGTGCAAATAGAAAAATGAGGGGTGAGTATAAAAAGTGTGAATAATGCTAAAATAAACTTTAACCAGGTTCAAGATGGTCACAATTAAAATTAGATTCTGTTTTTCTTACAAGTATCACACCAACATGAAAGAATAAATGAGAAATTCACAACTAGGTTCAGAGGGTGGGGATTATTGCAGGCTCCATACAAACAAAATCCAGACAAGGCTTGAGTAAGAACTCCCAATCGAGCCAAATCCCACTCTCTAACCCAAATTATTTAGAATGTTTTGATTTTAGAAATTCTGTACACAAACTATTAAATGATTATTTTTTTAAATAAAAAGAACACCTGGACAAAGTTAAGCTGGATATTTAAATTAAGACTAACTTAATACTGGAATCTGCTCTGTACTAAAGGACTATCTACAACAGTTCCCGCCCCCAAGACATTTTTTCCAGTTTTAATAAAAAGTTATTTCTAAAGTAAAACAAATAATCTTCCCTCATTGTTATGTCCATAAAGGATTGAATGCGTCAAACGTTTTTTTTAAAGTCTGTACATTTCTAGTCAGTCGAGGTGAGAACCGAAGTTCAAGTCGTGGTTCGGAGTCTAAATTCTGTGTGTGTGTGTTGTATAATGTTATATATACATTCTTCCACTTGTATCTGTGAAACAGGTGGAAATAAGTGCTGGACATTCCTGGTCTTGTTGGCAGTGACTGACTTTGCATCAGACAAATCCTCACTGCCTGACACAGGGTTAACGGAGCTCAGTAGACGTCACCAACGCCATCATGATGTCCTTACTGTTGCATTTATCCATCATTAGACACAATTGTGGTCTGGTTTCCATGGTCACGTTGGCACATGAACGGGGTCATGGCAGCATTGGTGTGGCTTGTGTGGGTCACTTCTACAGGGTCATGGCTTTGCTGGAATTGTGGGTCACTTGGTCCCCCTGCTGGCAGCCTTTATGTATTGGGTCACATGAAGAAGCATTTGCATTTGCTAAGCAGTGGGGGTGTGCATCACTTGGGAAAGGTAATGGTGGAAATAAGTCTGTGGGCCAGTTTGTCACTCCGTCATAGCAAAGTTGGAGCACTGGCTCATCTAGGCAGGGGTGTGGCGGTGTTGGGGTTGTGGGTCACTTGGCCAGGGTCATGGTGGAGTTGGGGTCAGGATTAAACAGTTCTTTGTACAGTGGTGGGAAGAGAACATTGACCGTTTCTGGATGAAGCTGCTGAAAGGCCTGCAGCTTCTCAGTGTGAAGAGTACACAGCGCAGACAACATCGGGATTCGGCTGATCAGCTGATGGACACAAGATTGTTATTGATTGAGTTAAAGATCAGACTGAGTTTGTTGAGTTTATATGAGTAAATTTATATTTAACCTTTTCATCCTAGTTAGATCACTTTAGATTGGTCATATGAATAGCCCTCAAGCCAAACTAGGGTGGGCACCCCTGATTTAGAGTATACCACCCACCAAAAATATATAATATATAATATAACGTAGTATACTATATATGTAATATTTGGTGTAAGGTTGTTTTGATGTAATGTTGCAGTATTTCTGTGAACCTTCTCCTGATAACACTTTTTTAGTTCTAAAGAACTAATGCTAAGCTAACCTTAGCCAAAGAATCTTCATCCATGTGGTTCTTCTGCATGATGTGCTGCAGAGCAAAATAGATCTTCTCCTGGAGCTTCTGGACTTTCCAAGGCTCCATGAGCCATGGGCGATCTGAAAGATGGCAATATGTGGTTCTGTTAGAGTTCTACGACTGTGTCGTGGCTCTTAAGTTGAGATTAGTTTTAAATATATTGATTATTCACGGGAAGTGATGTAGACTCACCTGTGGAAATGAGCACAGCTGCTGAAAAGAGAGCGATCTCTTCCTCTGTTAGTTGCAGCAAACACATACTCTTGGTGTAGTCAAAGACTTCACTCACCAAGTCATCACAACCTTTAAGGAAACAGAGGGAATACATTTTCATTGGCATGTAAAAAAAAATCAACTCACAGGGCTGTTGATTTTCACCTTAATATTATTAAGTCTCACCTAGAGCTTTGAACATCTGCATTCCTCCATACTTTCCCTCAAACAGCACTGTGTTGTTAAGTGGATTAAAGGCCCGACACATCCGCACTAAGACCACCTCCAAACAACCTGGAAGAATCAACCAGAACCAGACTTAAAAGAAAAAAAAGTCCAGACTGAGTCTGT
>NC_024327.1:14259239-14261862 GCF_000523025.1 Cynoglossus semilaevis | reverse complement strand
ATCTGGTCATTCTGGCACAGTTCCATGAACCCTGAGATTCTCTTGGCAAACTCTACCACGTGCTGGATTGCATGTGTGATCTGGATGGCACACTGTTGCCATAACACGTCCCGAGGCTAAAGTCAAACACATCCAGGTTACTCTGAAATGATGATTTAGTTGTTGTTGTGCAGATTTCAATTGGTGAATTGAGTTTGATGGTTTACTTCTTTTTTAACGACTTCTTGTTATTTCAGAAAGTTCAGGTTGATGTGAAGCCTTACCTTACTCTGGTACATCTTGACCTCTTCATAGGAGTGAGTTTGCCAGACGAGCTGCTGCAGTTCCTCTGCCGTGAACTGACAAGTCTCCAAGTGAGACTTAATGATGTTCTGAGCGATTCGGTCTGAAATGGATGATGAAGGTCATCAGATAACAACTGCCGTCACCATTTGTTCTGCATAAGAGGCTCTCCAGTTCTCTGCATATCATGTGATCATAACACAAAGGGTCAGCAGATACAGTATCTGCTGTGAGCTTCCTAGATTCCACATATTTTAATCTTAATTATATTTTTTAAAATAGAAACATTCATTTTGTTTGTTTCATTTTTTTCTTATACATATTTGATTTCTTCTTGCACTGTAAGAGTCACGCCCTTTCACTATACAGGGTGTCCTTGGTTTACAACGTCCTCGACCTACAGCATTTTCTGGTTACATCAGCTCACATAAATTTATTAAGAAAGTCTAGTTCCATCATTAGTTTGCACATGAACTTGTTGGCGAGTGGAGCAGATTAATAATATATGCAGAAAACGCCTCTGTTTACATTTCTTCCATTGTTGTTGTTTTTTTTTTATCCTTCATTATGGCTAAGTCAGACTCTTCTGATTTTTTTATGTCCAAGATTATCATGTTACCACTGTGTTAGCGTAGGTGAGGGACATAGGAACTGATGTACAGTATGTCAATTCTGACATACAGAGAAAAACCATTTACATTGCATTATAAGAACAGAGCTCTGACGTAAGTGGACAACCCCCTGTACAGACATTCACATTATAAGCAAACGGTAAATACATTTATGATGAACATCAAACAAATTTACCCAGCTCTCCCATGCCGGCGCCACTGCCTCCCCGCTGACTGTCCTGGTAACCTCCATAGCTAAAGAGGTTTGGAACCGGCGTCAGGTCGTACACTGGCTCCTGTTTAATGTGCTTCATACCTGACATCTCCAGACCCGATTGGTCCAGAGATGCCTGAGTAGAGTCCATCCCATAGGAACCCCCTGGCACTCCTCCCCTATTCACGTGGCCACCTTTGGGCAGCCTGATGACATGTCCATTGGCGTAGGTATCACCGATCTCATGGTTTAGTGTAGATAGTCCATTGGTCAAACTGATAGAGTAAACTCGAGCCAGAGCTTCAGCATCGCTAGTCTGCTGCTGTCGCTGCTCCTGCAGTCGGGCCTGATGTTTCTGGACCTCAGCGTACAAACTGTCCCGCTGCTTCTTTGACATACGACCAAACTTCACCGCTGTGTGGACAAAGACAACAAGAGATTTACATTTTAACTCTTATCTCAACTACAAACAGCACCAGGAACGACTGTGTGTACATTTCCACTACAAGAGAAACTAGTTCCAGAAACTTTTCTTTTCTTTGTTAATTCTTTCACCACAATAGAAACACAGCTGTTTAACTGCTGTTGACGTGAACCTCTCAGTTTATTGGAAGTGGTTCCTGTTAACACAAAATTCTAGTACTGAGTTGAATAAGGGTACAGAGAGAAAAGAACTAATGTAGATTGTCAAATATTTTATATGTATTTATTAGGGATGGCTCGATGTGATAGTCAAGATCAGTATCAATCTAATATTGGTCAAACTTTCAGGATTGGACATCTAACCTCAAACCTAAGCCCAAATTATCAACCTAACTTTACGCGTCATGCCGTAAATAGTCACCTCAGCTACAGCAGCCCACGGCATGATGGAAGAGAAACATCAGTATCAGCAGATGCTCCAAGTTGCAGTATCGGTATTGATATCGGACATGAAAAAGTTGTATCAAACCATTCCTAGTATTTATGTACTATTTTGGTGACAAAGGTGATAGAGTTGACCAGTGGAACACACACCGTCTCTGGACATTCCTAAAGCCAGACATTTCTGCAGACGACAGTGTTGACAGCGGTTCCTGTTGGTTCTGTCGATAAGACAGTTTCTCTGCCGGGGACAGGAGTAAGACGTGTTGTTTTGTTGACTCCGTCTGAAGAATCCCTGCTCATACAAACAAGACTTGGAATTAGATTTCAAATAAACAAACAAACCCTGCAGTTTGGAGTTGAAGTTTTGCCCTCACCTTACAGCCCTCACACGTGATCACTCCATAGTGAATTCCTGAGGATTTGTCTCCACAGATTTTACAAGGTATTACTTCGATTTGAGCTGTAGGGACAAAAAGGATGGTAGTTTTTTTTTTTTTTTAAATAAGCTTCGGTTTTGGAAAAAACACAAGGAAAGAAAAGGTTAAGGTTAATCCTGGACAGAGCACGGCTCTCTGCCTTCAGTGAGGACATCTCAGACTCTGCTGGGCGTCCGTTTTAATTGGAGGTTAAAAATAAAGGCATAGTTCAG
>NC_024327.1:14246722-14259222 GCF_000523025.1 Cynoglossus semilaevis | reverse complement strand
ACATCTGGATAATTACACATTGGTAGATCTCACACAGACACACAGTTGGTAGGCTTTTTTTAAAGGATCACCCCCTGCAGGTTAACAAGTTTGCAAAAAGAGTTGCATCACTGAAGAGGACACACTCAAAAACACACTTGGACACGGGAACACAGGTGAATCAGTTCTGGAACTGAGGTTTGCTGGTGTCGTTATATAACTTACTCCACATGTCAATTATTGTCAGTTTCATGAAACATTTTCCGACAATGTCACAGCAAAGAAGAAGAAGATTAAAACAACAATTAATTCATATTTGTTTTTTCTTTTTCAAGTGCTAAAGTAGCTAAAGGCTAACGGTGAGAATTAGCACTTCTACATATAGTTATATACAGCTATAGATATTTAAGCTCAATAAAAATAATTTCTCCATTTTACATTGCACTAAAACAATATAGTAATTGTACAAAATAAATATAACAAACGTGGCGCTTTGGCCCAGAGGCAATGTCTCTGTCATTGGTGTGGAACCCCAGGGTTCACCTCCTGGGCAAGTTCGAATCCCGGTTAGGGCGGTTGGTACCTTCCAGTGGACTCACCACCCGCAGGAAGGTTTGGTACGGTGCAATGTGATTTGGGTGGCGACTGCTGCCCCCGCGACCTGGTAACGGATAAGCGGATGAAAATGGATGGATGGAAATATAACAAATATCATATATTTAATATATATGTTAAATCACACAGGAAGAAAACATTCATAACCAGATGATATAAAAACAGGGACACTTCTGCAGGTTTACTTACTGTGCATAGGCAGCTACATCTACAGATTAAACACAGCCACCTGTTTGAAATTTTTCAATTTACATTCAGTGAAACCTCAGTTCTTAATGTAGCTTCTTAATGTGGCTGTGAGAAGTTCTCTGTTCTCACAGCCACGAGCCACGTCTGCTGAGACGGCACAGTCTCTATAAGGAAATTACATCAGATTATCTAATCCTAAATTATGAATCCCAGAGCTGCTTCTCTCTTTGCTGAGCTGTAAAAGCAAAAACAGTCGTTCACTTGAATTTGACCAGTCATCAGTTTTTCTGACTGCTGCACTAGTCAGCCAACACTTCAACAAAGATTAAAAACCTGACTGTTCACTGTTCGCACATCAGGTGTTAGCTTTTCCTTCATCTGACTGCTGAGCCTCACCTCTGAGCCTGACCCTCGGAGAACTCCCAAACTCCCAAATCATCACTCTAAAAAATACAGTTTAACTCTGATTTTCCCAGTTCGGTCACATGGAGATGTGTTGAATCTGTCAATGTCAGAGCTGACACACTTCTCACAGGAAAAAAACAAATCCCAACAACCACAGCTAACATACACCTACACATATCATATAAACTGTTCTGTGTCTTAGCCAACCAGAAGGAAATTCAGTTGACGGGGATTTTTATCAGGAGTTTAAATTAAAACTGAGCCCTAGGAGAACCAGAGATGAAACCCATGACCTCTTCAACCCACTGAGGCACAGCCTGATGACTCTGATGTTTCTGAGGTCACGAGTCACTGAAGTTCTGACCCATTTCTAACACCTGAAAACTTACTATAAACTGGATCTCTCTCTCTCGCTCTGATTTTTTTCTAAGAACTTTACTTATTTATTTATTGTAACAGCATTTTATTTTTTTCTAAAGTTTCTAAACCCATATCTGTTATAATATAGTATAGTATAGTATAGTATAGTATAGTATAGTATAGTATAGTATAGTATAGTATAGTATAGTAATGAATAGGGAGGGGACGGGGTTCGTCGTTTGCCTGCAGGCGTCACGCCAAGGTCCTTATGTAAGAACTGGACTGCAGTGCCGGCGATTCCTCGGCTCAAAGGAGGATCAGGTCTGAACAATCTCCTCACTCACTTCAAGACTCTACTCTGAAGTCCAATTAAAACTAAACTAAACTTAAAAAATTGTCGACTGATGAGACTAAAATGTACAATATGTTTCTATTTCACTGAAGTGAATTAAAACCTTGTTCGGCACACAAACATACATACTATTTAGCCCTATATATATATATATTTATATTAAAGGGTCACCAGGGGAGGCTGCATGCTTGTCATGACACCTAAACGCTTGTCTATTTCGAGCATTTTTTTTAAATGACTGACAACATCATTTTAACAGATAAGAGAGAGACAGAATATATTTACGTTCTCCCATATTGCACACCTCACTTGCATGTATGTGGCCCAAAGGCTGGTGGTGCGTGAGGATGTGCACGTCCGTCATGAGAATAGGTTTTAATGAAGTTTGAATCTTCTGTGAATTTCCAGAATAGATTTCTAATTATCTGCGAGACATGGTAGGAAAAAAAGAAAAGCTCATCTACTGAAACAAAAACAATGTTAACAACACAAAACAGCGTTCAAGCTGAGTAACAAAATATAAATTTACAGCAGCGTTTACAAACAATGTATGAAAATTACCAACAGGTGGAGCTGTAAATGTTTAATTCAATCGAACACCTGTAAACTTCCTCCCCAAATTTTTTTACCACCCTTAGTGATATCCATCCAACCATCATCGTCCGCTTATCCGAGGCCGGGTCGCGGGGGCAACAGTCTGAGCAGGGACACCCAGACTTCCTCCAGCTCTTCTGGGGGGAACCCAAGGTGCTCCCAGGCCAGCCGAGCGACGTAGTCGCTCCAGCGTGTCCTAGGTCTTCCCCTAGGTCTCCTCCCAGAGGGACAGGACACGAGCATCTCCCGAGGGAGGCGTCCAGTAGGCATGCGATGTAAATGCCCAAGCCATCTCAGCTGACCGGGAACAGGTCCGACTTACTGCCGGCAATGCGAGCTCCTGCTCCGGTTGTACAGGGACCGGACAGCCCTTAGAAGAGGGCCCCCGACCCCATACTCTCGGAGCACCCCCGACAGAATACCACGAGGGACACGGTCGAAAGCCTTTTCCAAGTTCAAAAAACACATGTGGACCAGTTGGGCAAACTCCCATAAGCCCTAAAGCACCCTGTGGAGGGTATAGAGCTGGTCCAGTGTTCCACGACCAGGACGAAAACCTTAAAGTGAGATTTGTCAGTAGTGTGAAAAACGCCTCAATAAGGTTCATTGTTACATTGTTGTATTTCTACACATTTTTATCCTTAAACTAAACTGATACCGATATTACTGAAAAACAAAATGAGTGGGCAGCAAGTGGAAGATTCATAATGACACACAGCATCTGTCAGACCCCCCTTCACCACCTCACTCTACCTCACCGGGTCCGTGTCCTCAAACTAACCATCATCCATACCCCCCCCCCCACTGCCCAACATGTCTTTGTTCACTGTGTCAGATACATTTATACACACACATACAATATCGTCTGTCTCTTGGTGCAGCTGCATAGGATTGTGGGTAAACGGGATCAGCTGCTCTTTTTTCACACAATGTTTTGCTGAGAGAGGATTGGTCGACGGCGACAGAGAACAGAAGGGACCAATGGTTGTCTTCAAGTTCACTGACCACGTGCGCACACCTGGCCACATACAGATGTGCATGAGCATGTGCATCTACTTGCACCTGGAAAATATACATACTGCCACATAAGTAGATCGTTATCGTTTTAAAATAGGTGGAATTCCAAGAATATGGAGAAAATATGGTCATATTCCTCATTGTTATTGTCATTAGAGTCAGCTCTGTTTTTACTCACACACAAAGATGGTGGTTTGTTAGTTTGACTACATTTATATCACACACACACACACGCAGACATGCTTTAACCTTACTTAATCACAAGGATGAAAATCAGTTCGTATTTTTTTTAAATGATGACAATTTGAGCTGTTTCCAGCAGGGGGAAGCAGAAAGTATCACGGTTTCAGGACACTATTGCAGATGTTTTATGTGAAGATTGATTGTTAAGGTGATTTTTTTCATTCTTTTGGTGACTCTAGGATTTATTTGTTGTCCAAGGTCAGAGTCAAAATGATGAACGGAGGTTGGTTTTTACAGAAGCTCGTGTTTTTGTGTGAGGGGTTCACACGTGCACACACAGACAAACACACACATACATACACACACACACACACACACACACAGAAAAAACACATAATCTGGTTAAGTGAAGCTCAAACTGATTTAATTATATCTGACAAAACCCTTTCGGGCGTGAGAGGGCCAAAGATGGAGAAAAAAGGAGAGAGAGAAAGAGAGGGAAAGGGAAACAGAGAGAAAGGTAAGGAGAGAGAAAGAAAGAGAGAGAGAGAATGTTGTTATGCTATGAATGTTTTATCCATGTTTGGCTCAGTTTTTCAACTGAAATCATCTTAAACACTGATTAAAATGCCTGTGCACGAATGTGTGTGTGTGTGTTTGTGTGTGTGTGTTGCAACCCTTATTATGGACATTTCCTGTGCAAATGTGTGAGAAGGTGGAATAAATCAAAGTCAAAATAATTTAACTGAAGACAAATGTAAAACTTAATCAATTATTAGTGTTAAAAATAAGAATTAAAATAACATTAAAACTGGCAAAGAACCTGCATCATACTTGACTGGTGCCTGCAGACACTCATCAGCTCATATACAGTGCTTAGCATAAGTATTCACCCCCATGGATGTTTTACACTTTCATTGCTTTCATAAATCAATCATGGTGAATAAAATGTGACTTTTTTTCACACACAAATGTATTGGAAAAAACCCTTTAATATCAAAGTGAAAACAGAGTTCTATAAAGTAATGGTAATGAAACAGAATTATATAAAGAAAAATAATTGTTTGCATAATAATTCACCCCCTTTTAAATTTAATGGTCTAATTCAATAAAGGTCCATCCAATTGGTGCCAATAGTCTCACAATTAGTGAAAGGAAGATCACCTGAGTGGTGTGGGGGTGTCTCAAATGATTGAGGTATAAAACAACTATGTCTGAAGGGTCCAGAGAATGGTGGATCAGTATTCCTGGCTATCATTACACCATGAAGACAGAAGAACACTCCAAACAACTCAGAGAAAGGGCTATTGTAAAGTACAATTCAGGGGATGAATACCAAACAATTTCCAAGGCATTAAACATCCCCCGGAGTTCAGTAAAATCAATCATGAAAAAATGGAAAGAATATGGCACGTGTGCATCTGCCTAGATCAGGCCGTCCTCGTAAACTGAGTGACCATGCAAGAAGGAGACTAGTGAGAGAAGCCACCAAGACCCCTATGACTACTCTGAAGGAGCGAATAAAAGTCAATGCCCAGGTTGATTTGATGGAACCCCAGGGTTCACCTCCTGGGCAAGTTCGAATCCCGGTTAGGGCGGTTGGTACCTTCCAGTGGACTCACCACCTGCAGGAAGGTTTAGGGGGTTGGTACGGTGCAATGTGATTTGGGTGGAGACTGCTGCCCCCGCAACCCGGTAACAGATAAGTGGATGAAAATGGATGGATGGATGGATGGATGGATGATTAAAAAAATACATAAAATAAACATTTTAAAAAACACAGTGTAATACGCATTTGTGAAAGTATAATAAAGTTACAGCATTGATCAGTTCTACTTTTTCTACTGTAAACACTAAAATAATGCTGTTACTACAAACAATTTTAATTTATTAAAATATCTTCTAGTTGTCTTGTAATTTAAAACGAAAAACTGAAAAAAAACCACTTTTTTAGTTCTTTACTAATTTTAGATCACATCATGAAAACGGGATGTTAAACGTTTCATTCATAAAACTTTTTTATTATTAATTATTAAAGAAAAAAATATGTGTAAATGAAAATCAGTTATCTATTAAAATGGTCTAATGGCACACGCGCGACCACACAAAAGTACGCGCGCTCCCTTGTGGTCGTTATTGCACCTACACCTCAGACAGCTGTAATGTAGAACTCTACTAAATGTATTTATTATTATAATGATGTAAAAAAATCATCATCAACAATCAAATTAAAATACAATTTAATGAGGTAATACACATTTTTGCTTAGTGTAACATAACATAAAACATAACACTCATAACACTGTATTTCTGACTTTAAATGAAATGCCTTTATATGAAATGCAACAGTTTAAATTCAACCTGATTTCTTTGAGTTAAAAAACGTAAAATTAATTATAACAATATTAGTAACAATATTAGACAATAGGCAGTATTATTTAAAATGGTGTATTTCATTTCACTGTCTATATATAAAAATAAAAACAAATTTAAATTGAAAAGCTAAATCATAGAATGATTTTCAAAATATAATCAATTTTTACTATATTTATTATAAATTATAATTATGAATTATATTATAAGAAATAAAATATCCGTTAACGGGTCGCGGGGGCAGCAGTCTCCACCCAAATCACATTGCACCATACCAACCCCCCAAATCTTCCTGCGGGTGGTGAGTCCACTGGAAGGTACCAACCGCCCTAACCGGGATTCCAACTTGCCCAGGAGGTGAACCCTGGGGTTCCACACCAATGACAAAGATATTGCCTCTGGGCCAAAGCGCCACTTAGTTTAATTATGTTTTTATTAATATTCCAGTTGTAAATAGGTTTTCCATTGTCAGTGATCAAATAAACCTGAACATAATTCATTTTAGAGTCATGACAATTACTTACCATTTGTAAATTTATATTTATATGAAGATAAATCTAATTTAAAAATTATAATTAAAGAATAATTCTTCAAATTACCAGAAAAATACCAATGTACTCACTTTTCTAACATCAACAATTCCAATATCCAATAATGCACTGCGTATTTACGTATACGTATGCGTTTTTAGTTCTTAAAACAATATTTGATATAAAAATGCACATATTAGTAACTTGTTTTTCATTTTAAAGCTTGTTAAATGTTTTGCTGTTGTTCTGCTCAGTAATGCTTTGAAGATTTCGACAGAGATTTTAAGGATTTTAAATCGATGTTTTGTTTGTTTTTTTCAAGAAAATGTAATTGTGCGTGACTATAAAAGAGTATAAAAAAACTAAAATATGTACAAAATAAAAAAATAAAAAACGAATTAATAAATATTTGTTAATGTCCATGTGCGTGTGCGTATCAAGAAACTACCGATTGGTTTTGTCAATATTTTTAACCAGCGATTTAAAGATGTAAAAAAAATAGACAGAAATAAACAAACAAATGAAAAATGGATTCAGACCAGTGAAAAGTTTTGGACGTGAACGTGCGTCTTTGTGCGTGTACCTCTCATGTTGCTGAGGTTCGTCCTGCAGATCAGAGCTCATGAAAGTGAAGATGTTGAAGAGGACTCTAGAGGAGAAGCTGGAGAAAAACGAATAAAAAAAACCAGGAGGTGAACGAGCAGCAGCAGCAGACTCAGCAGGCGAAGGACCCCTGCTCCTACACAGAAATAAAGCTTGGCATTAAGGAGTCGCGGATGTACATGCTTGTACCCGTGCTCGTGGTGCTGCTCAGAGCGCTCTGCTGACGGGCGCGCGACTGCGTTCTGAAGCTGCGCGCGAGACGGTTTCACTGAGAGGGAAGGGCGAAAGGCGGGGCTTATGACCAACTATTTGAATGATAGAGACAGTGACGCTCCCCCCACAATTTACACACAATTTAATAATTTAACTTGAAAGTTTCTGTGCATGAGACAGAAAGCCAATGAGGTCAGGTGACATGGTTGGTGTCAGGTGACTTCAAGGTGGAGCCTCCACTGAGAAACTGTGGAACACTGACCTGGAACTGAACAATGAGTGACCCAGAGTCACTGAAGATCCTGGAACTAAACGCTAAACCCGTTTAGTTTAGTTAAGGTCTCCAGAAAAATACAGTTAGGCCCAGAAATATTTGGACAGTGGCTGTTGGAAGAATTTCATTTATTATCATTGCTTCATGCTGTACTATCACTTTAAGAAACTGATTGGTTCCCATATTTACTCCAGTGTGTTACTGTCACTTTAAGAAACTGCTTGCTTCCCATCTTTACCTTGTCACACCCCATTCACACCCATTTTCACATCCAGCTTCTTACTCACACAAAATCAAATGTTATGTAATCTGATACTTCTGTAAACTAAATAAAAGAGCAGAGGAAGGGTGAAGCAACAAAAGAGTAAGCTGCACTCTCCCCTTGCAAGAAAAAGATCTTCTTTTGTGTTGTTAACTTTGTCATCATTTATGTTAGAATAAACCTGACAGTGACACAGTCTTCATGATTTGGGCTCTGCATGCCACCACATTGGATTTGAAACGAAACAACTACAGCGGATCTGCAGAAGTGCAGACTTTAAGGTTTATTCCAAGTTGAACAAAAATACATGATTAAACATGTAGGAATTGTAGCTACTTTTATACAAACACTCCTCATTTCAGGGGCTCAAAAGTAATTGGACAAATACACATAACCATAAGTTGAGAATCCTTTGCAGGCAATGACTGCCTGAAGTCTGGAACCCATGGACATCACCAAACGCTGGGTTTCCTCCTTTGTGATGCTTTGCCAGGCCTTTACTGCAGCTGTCTTTAGTTGTTGCTTGTTTGTGGGTCTTTCTACCTTAAATTCTGTCTTAAGCAAGTGGAATGCATGCTTGATTGGGTTGAGATTTGGTAATTGACTCGGCCATTGCAGAATATTCCACTTCTTTGCTTTAAAAAACTCCTGGGTTGCTTTTGCAGGATGTTTTGGATCATTGTCCATCTGTACTGTGTGCCGTCCAATCAACTTTGCTCCATTTGGCTGAATCTGAGCAGAAAGTATATCCCTATACACTTCAGAATTTATCCGGCTGCTTCTGTCTTTCGTCACATCATCAATAAACACAAGTGACCCAGTGCCATTGGAAGCCATGGATGCCCATGCCATCACACTGCCTCCACCATGTACCCTCCACCAAATCCAATGTGGTGGCATATAGAGCCTAAATTATGAAGATTGTGTCACTGTCCAAATATTTCTGGGCCTATCTGTGCTTTTGAACTCCAAACTAGCTGCCGTGATTCCTAAGAAGTTCACACAACTTGTGAATCTGTACTTGGTAATCTGCTGGACATTTTTGATGGGAGAAAGAATGATGGCCAAGAATACTTTCAATAACAGACCTGTAATTGCACTGCAATAAAGTTGAGACTGAAAAGGTCAGAAATGAAACTTGAGCACGCAACCACTCAGTATTTTTTCAAACTACAATACGCTGTGCTGTAACTAACTGGTATAAACGTGGTTACAAATTTAAGAAAATATTTCTTGGTACATGAATTTAGGTACGTGAATAATTACGGCCTGCCACCATCTTCAACTAACACTTTTTAGATACAAGGAGTGTTTTATACTGCTGTTGAATGTGCATGCCATTTTAAACCATGCCCATCTCCCTGGACCTGAGAGGAAGCTACAGAATATGGTCATGTGTTCTGTGGTCAGAGTAGAGTGTTATGAACAATCAGCTTTGATCTTGGAATTCCACGTGATCAATAGCAACAATCACTTTCCTCAGAGTCTTAAGAGTTAAAAGATTTCATTTAAATCAAATGTGACCTAGAGGTAAATTTTATTTTGTCCCAAATATTTTAATATATTTTAGATGTAAACAAATAAAAGCTGTAAGTCCATTTCATCATTATTTTTACGGAAGTTGACTAACTTTTCTACCAATGGCTAATTGATCGTTGACCCCTGACCTTCACCTGCTGACCTCTTAAAATGTTTGTTCTTAGTCTCGGCATGTAGGTCTTTCTGTTGGTTCTGTCATCAGAAAGAGAAAGAGATGGAGTGAGTGAACAAGAGACAGACATTAAAAGAGAGGAATAGAATGGGAGAGAGAGTGTGATAGAGAGGGAGAGTGGCCTGGAGCATCATCATCTCCACTGACCTACATTTTATCGGTGGCTTTTTCCCTCTTTTCCTTTTTTGCATCTCTTGTTTCCTGTGGACCAACAGCTCCGTGATTGTGATGTTTGTGATGTAATGAGTGAAGGAAGTGTGATAAAGTCCAGACTGGTCAGGATGGAGCAGAGAGAGAAATGAAGAAATGAGAAGGTGAAGGGCAGACACTGATGGGGGGGTTGTGTGGTGGCGATAAAAAACCATGTCCTCGTGTGATCTGTGTAGACCTGGACCATCTGGGAGCTGCACTCTCCTTAAGAAGATTAGACTGTTTATCCAAAACCCCAAACACACTAAACCCATGCTGTCAAACTGATAGTTCACATATTTAATATGTTTATTTTTTTAATACCGTATTTTACGGACCATAAGGCGCACTGCATTAAAAGGCACACTATCAATGAACGGGAATATTTTCATACATAAGGCGCACCAGGTTATACGGCGCATTAAGTGAAACAAAACAGTCAGCGAAACAATTAAGCGGAACAATCAAGCATGTCCGGCTCCCTCTTGTCAATATCCGAGTCAGTGTCATTGCTGTTAATTTGCTGTTCAGTGATGATTCGACATTTGAGACTGATACCGTAGTCCAGTCATCCACGATCCATTGGCAGATAGTGGTGTAACTCGTCCGGCGTTGCCTCCCTGTCTTGGTGAATGTGTGTTCGCCTTCTGTCATCCAATGCTTCCACGCAGCTCGCAATTTAACTTTGAACGCCCTGTTAACACCAATATATATCACCCGGAATGATGGCAAGTCTAGAATTAGTTTGCTTCACTTGGGTTTTGACCATATCGGTGAGATGGGCGTGCATGGAGTCGCAGATCAATAGGGACGGAGATTTGTGGAAAAGGGTAGTGACCTAAGTTTGACACAGGAGGATCTTGTATTGATAAAAAGGGAGAAATAAAAAGAATTTTTGACCACAAAAAAAATCGACAGCCATGCGTCTGAGTCGTCCTTCTGCATCGCACTATACATCGACAATTCAAAAACACAACGTAGAGTCTCCGGGTGTTTGGTGGCACGACGCGACGTTGCACGGATTTGGGTTACACAACCAATTATTGTTGACCATCTTCTAATTGTGATAACAGAGTAAAGTTTAACTGTTAAACGTCATTGTTGGCTCCCAGTGTGCTCCAGTTGTGTGCCATCATGTGTGATGTGCTGTGTGGTTTGGCTTTATAAAATCGGTTCGAGTTCAGTAAATGCAACCAAAAGTAATACATAAGGAGCACCGGGTTATAAGGCACACTGTCGATAAGTCGATTTAAGTGCGCCTTATAGTGCGGAAAATACAGTAATTTAACTGTGCTTCGTTTACCCTTGATCATCACACCAAATTGATTTTTGAGAAAATTGATACAAAAAAAAATTGATTTCCAGTCAAATCCATTTAAGTTGTGTAGCCACAATTCACAAAACACATTTTTTGTCACCAGACCTTACGATATTATAACGAATATGTATCTTCTAATAAAAAATCTAATATTCATGAAAATGTGAATGTATGTGTATAATATTAATCAGCCGAACTAGAGCTTAAGGTGCTTCACAATTTTACAGAAAGAATCTGCTTTTGTAAAGAGTGAAGTGGGGGAAGAGGGAGACGGAAGACCGAAATGGGGAGGAGCGAGAGAGAGCAGGGGAAGAAAAACAACACTACAAGCTAAGTACTGTCAGTTAAACTGTAAAAACGCTAAAACAGTAGAGTTGTAATAAGAACTGTGTCAGGAGTCAAGGATGTAAAAAAACGTTTTTATGCTGTCAAAGAGTTAATAATAAATAATAATAATATTAACCCTGTAAAGCCCAAACCATTAAATAACTGACAGAAAATCCCAATTATTTGAACTTGGACCCTTTGAACAAACAAACAAACAAAAAGAAATTCAAATATAATTTTCCATATATGAGTTTCAGTTTGTATCAGATTTGATACATCGGGTCACAATGCTGAAACATTCTTTTTTCCTGAACAAACAAAAACATTTAAGGTGGCCAGTTGCAAGTTGTTCTCCCCTTTGCATCTTCTCTGAAGACTGGCAACATGGGAGCCTCAAAACAACTGTCAAATGACCTGAAAACAAAGATTGTTCAACATCATGGTTTAGGGGAAGGATACAAAAAGCTAGCTCAGAGATTTCAGCTGTCAGATTCCACTGTGAGGAACATAGTGAGGAAATGGAAGACCACAGGCACAGTTCTAGTTAAGGCCCGTAGTGGCAGGCCAAGAAAAATCTCAGATAAGCAGAGGCGAAGGATGGTGAGAACAGTCAAACTCAACCCACAGACCAGCTCCAAAGACCTCCAACATGATCTTGCTGCATGCAGATGGTGTCACTGTGTATGGTTCAACTATTCAGCGCACTTTGCACAAGGACATGCTGTATGGGAGAGTAATGCGGCAGAAGCCTTTTCTGCGCCCATGCCACAAAAAGAGTCGCTTGAGGTATGCTAAAGCACATTTGGACAAGCCAGTTTCATTTTGGAATAAGGTGCTGTGGACTGATGAAACTAAAATTGAGTTATTTGGACATAACAAGGGGCAGTATGCATGGCGGAAGAAGAACACAGCATTCCAAGACAAACACTTGCTACCCACAGTTAAATTTGGTGGTGGTTCCATCTTGCTGTGGGGCTGTGTGGCCAGTGCAGGTACTGGCAATCTT
>NC_024327.1:14241365-14246689 GCF_000523025.1 Cynoglossus semilaevis | reverse complement strand
CCGGGGCTGGATACTTCAACAAGACAACGACCCTAAACACCGCTCAAATTCTCCCAAAGCATTCATGCAGAGGAACCAGTCCCCAGACCTGAATATCATTGAAAATCTGTGGTCTGTTTTAAAGTGGGCTGTCCATGCTCAGAAACCATCAAACCTGACTGAACTGGAGATGTTTTGTAAATAAGAATGGTCAAAAATACCTTCAACCAGAATCCAGACCCTCATTGGAAGCTATAGGAAGCGTTTAGAGGGTGTTATTTCTGCAAAAGGAGGGTCTACTAAATATTGATGTAATTTTTCTGTTGGGGTGCCCAAATGTATGCATCTGCCTACTTTTGTTTAAGTAATTATTGCACACTTTCTGTAAATCCTATAAACTTCATTTCACTTCTTAAATATCACTGTTTGTTTGCTATATGATATATTTAATTGAAATTGCTGTTCCGAACAACCAATGATACATAAAGGAAAATCTTGAAAATGATCAGGGGTGCCCAAACTTTTTAATACCACTGTATATATAATGCATATTTATATGTATATAATGTATTAATAAAATATATATTATGATACAGCAAGTTACATATCTAGTTTTTTACTCTAAATGTACCAACCTATGTAATTTTAACATACAAATTTTATATATAACGCATGAAATACAATAAAATTACAGTTGACTGATTTAGAGTTACATGACCTTATATACCTGCTGTATCAAGTATTTTCACATTGCATGAACCCAGTAACTATTCCTATTGATGTTTCAGTAAAAGTTTTAATGTTTTTCTCATCTTAACCTTTTCAAACTTGGCAAAGTTCTTGTTCAAAAACCACCTGTGTTCAAATCCTGAGTCATGGCAATCTTGTAGGGTCACTGGAAGGCCCGCTAATGAGTGAATAACTATCCCCTATTGAATTATCTGTGCACTACATACTGTATATGTGATTGTATACATCTGGTTTTTCATGGAAAGAATATCACACTGCTCATGTGGAGGGCTGTAAAACAAATGTATCAAATATGATACATTTGGCATTATAGGGTTAATAATGACAGCAGTGATGTTTCAGTTATCTGGGCGAGAAGAGAGAGAGACTAAGTTATTATCATAACCTTACTTGTTAATGTGTTTGTTTTAACTCACTGATGGAGAGAGCATGTTCAGTGCAGCATTGGAGTTCCCCCAGTGGTCTACAGATAGACAGATGTACAACAACAAAACTAATACTGATGTTCATCAGTTCTGCCAGCATCACCCATCTCAACCAATGCGAGCATTTAGTCTGGGTGTAAGCCTGCTGCAGAGTCAGAGAAACAGTTCCCAGGGACATTTTGATTTACATTCTCTTCCAGACTGACTGGTTGTATTTACTTCAAAGTAAAATATTCAGAAAAACGAACAAACAACTAACATCTAAAAGTGAGGTAAAGATGTAAAAAGGTCCTGAATGTTTTAAAGGGGACCTGGGGTTTTGGACACCTGGATAAATCAATTGCTCCCGTTCCCCTTGCTGGCAGCCGTGTGTTCACCAGGGAAGTGAATGAGTTCATGGAAATGTTTATTCTGTTCTGATAAAGATAGTGATCAGTAACTAATAGGCCTACGTGGAAACACCCATTAATAAACCAGGGTAATATATAATATTTTTTGGATTTGTCCTGATCCTGATCTTGTCTTCTGTGGTTGTGGTCCAGCTTTTCAACCTCAGTGTAGAAAACAGGAGTGAAACCTAGAGAATAAGAAACTGTGGGCCCTATTTTTTACTTTAAAGACATTTATTTCTCTCTGCCAGTCAGCACTGCCCTTGAATCGACCAGCAGGAAGTTTAACTTATTAGATAAGTTACCTCTGGAAAATAAGAAATGAGGCCACAGTCTCTGAGGAAGCTGCTGCTCCAATCTGACGACTGACTCCATAATGCAGGATTTTTTTTTTAATTTATGAAAATGAGCAGGTGGTTCGCTACTCTGTGTGTGTGTGTGTGTGCACGCTTTTATATAACTTTATAGTAGTTATTATATTTTTAATATTTAAATTTGTGTAAGTTTTTTTCTTGAGTCTGTATGGAAACATTTGCTTTTGTACTTTTTTTGGACAAAATAACTAGACATAGGTTTGTTTTGAGACAGAGATGGCAAGAGAGGGAGAGACAATAAGAGGCTTAACCCTATAACGCCAAACGTTACATATTTGAGTTTTATAGCCCTCCACATGAGCAGTGTGATATTTTTTTCCCTGAAAAACCAGATGTATACAATCAGATGCATGTAGTGCACAGATAATTCAATAGGGGATAGTTATTCACTCATTAGCGGGCCTTCCAGTGACCCTACAAGATTGCCATGACTCAGGATTTGAACACAGGTGGTTTTTGAACAAGAACTTTGCCAAGTTTGAAAAGGTTAAGATGAGAAAAACATTACAATTTTTACTGAAACATCAATTGGAATAGTTACTGGGTTGATGCAATGTGAAAATACTTAAAATTTCATAATCTATGTTTAAGTAAAACTGTGTTGAAAATGACCTATCGCTCTAAATCAATCGTCATTGTATTGTATTTCATGCATTATATATAACATCAAGCAACATATCCATCCATCCATCCATCCATCCATCCATTTATCCATTTATCCATTTTCATCCATTTTCATCCGCTTATCCGTTACCGGGTCGCGGGGGCAGCAGTCTCAATGACCGCCACCCAAATCACATTGCACCGTACCAACCCCCCAAACCTTCCTGCAGGTGGTGAGTCCACTGGAAGGTACCAACCGCCCTAACCAGGATTCGAACTTGCCCAGGAGGTGAACCCCACCAATGACAGAGACATTGCCTCTGGGCCAAAGCGCCACTCAAGCAACATACTGTCTTTTTATTTTTAAATTACATAATATGGTCCCTTTAAGTAAAAAACTAGATATGTAACTTGCTGTATCATATATATTAATACATTATTATATATAAATATATATTATATATATATATATGTAAATATAATAAATATAATATGTTTTCAAGACTTCCACCCAGCCAGTTCTATTAGTGGATTTCTAATTACTGCATTATGGTAGCACTTTTTATATTTGGAATTACAAATTTGTTAGATTTGTGTTTTATTATGTTTTTGTTTTTTCAGGAAATGATTGTGACCCGATGTATCAAATATGATACAAATTGAAACTCATATGGAAAATGATATTTGAATTTCTTTTTGTTTGTTTGTTTGTTCAGAGGGACCAATAAAGGGTCCAAGTTCAAAGAATTGGAATTTTTTGTCAATTATTTATTGGTTTGGGCTTTACAGGGTTAAATCCACTGGAGAAATGAAAGTAAGAGTACGGAGTGAGAGATCTCACAAGTGACACAAGCAATTTCTGCAGAAAAATGATGCCATCATAATTTTAATCCCAAAAAGAATTGAAGAAAAAATCCTGAAGGATGGAGAGGAGTCACCTTGAGAGGCATCATGGGAAAGCTATACTCCCACATACAAACACACACGCGCACACACACACACACACAAATGGTCAAGTACTATTTTAAACCTCCACGGTAGTACACAGATACTGTAAAGACAAGTATCTGAAATATCAACCATCTCCCTAAACATTTACTGCTTCTCGTGTAGATTATGATTTTACACTGGTTTGAACTTGTGTCGAATTCAATGATGCGGGAACAGAAAGTTCTCCAAGTTCTCTTGGACTGATTGAGTTTCACAGTTCTGTAGATTTTCGTACAATATTGAGTGAGAGGTTTGTGTTTCAATATTTACCGAAGTTTTGGAAAGAAAACTTTTTCCAGTGTCGGTGGTGTTAGATTTCAGTAGTTTTCACATTTGGTTGAGTCTGCAGCAGGAAGATGCTAAGACACCAAAAGGCTTTCCCGAGCACACACAGTCACATAGCCCCACACAAAGAATTCTCTTCACACCTCTTCACACCTCTTCACTAAAACACCTCTACTCCCTGGGAACAATGGGAGATCTCCCAATCTACCTTCTCACAGGGAACCCCAAAGCCATCCATTCCTTTTGATCTACATGACCACCTGTGGTTGACTGGACTTCATGGCTCGGTCCACTTCCCTTGTGATAACCCCCCACTCAGCATCAAAAGGTTCCTCTAACACTGCAGAATCATGGAGCAGCAGTGCCACGTAGTGGCAACTGCAGGTATCACATGATAACAAGAACAATAATATGATTGGCCACAAGAGGCCTAGCCTCTCTCTTCCATTGGCCTACAAGATTTAAACACACACCCGGGAAGTCAAAAACCACTCCCTCCACACAGGTATATAAGCCTAAACAAATAATGATACTTGTCATTCTTGAGAAGTTAGAAGTTATTCTTGACAGGATTTGCGTATTAACTACTGTTGTACGAGATTTCCTTGAATACTTCTCCAGTCGTTTATTTTTCTTTATTGTTGGACCTGTTTTGTTTGACGTTTTGCTATTAAAATGAATCGACCATCTACCGGCTGCTTCCACTCCTTGCCTGAAGACATCTCGCACAGCAAGAATCTTTCAGTGGTAAGGAAGTGATGTTTAGTCTGTCATCCTTTACACATGAGTCTGGCCCTGATACATGGTTTTCATGGTTTAGGTTTAAAGATATAAAGAACAGAGAAAAAACAAATATTGATCATGAAGGGTGAAAATATTTTTAGATTAAAAATGGTTTGTGTATATGTAGACCACATTGAGGAAATTAATTTTGTAAAAAATGTCTCATCTCACACCCTTGACCTCTGAACCTAAAGGCCTGGACCTCTGAAATCCTCCTGTCTGACTTTTTTCCAGTTAAGGATTATTTTTCAGGGGACCAATAACAGAGCCCTGGAGGACGCCATCAACAGATCCTCTTAATATCAGAAGAGTGTGAGTGTGTGTGTGTGTTTAGCGGGGTACGTATTTTTTAACCACTCCCTCTGATTACACTTCACTCCCCCAGGCCCAAGTACCCTAACACTTGGCCTGGCTTCTTCTGTACCTTGGTCTAGGGAACTTGTGTCTTTGGTAAGGAGTCCCTCTCCTAGACCAAGGTATGCCAACAGTCACAAAGTCTCCCCCAGCCGAACCAAGAACTGCTGAGGGAGCGTCAGTCACAGAAACTTGAACTTCCGAGGGTGCAATGTCCTCAGGCACCTCCAGAGGCGTGACGTTCTCAGGCACCTTCGGAACCACTGGAGGAGTAATCACTGTCTCCGCCTCCTGGACCACTGGAGGCGTGACTGCTGTCTCCTCCCAAACCGCTGGAGGCGTGACTGCTGCCTACTCCAGAACCACCGGGGGTGTGGCCACCGGCGCCTTCG
>NC_024327.1:14216031-14240927 GCF_000523025.1 Cynoglossus semilaevis | reverse complement strand
CGTCCGCCCCCCCCGAGGGTGTGGCCACCGTCACCTCTGGAACCACTGGGGAGGTGAGAGCCTCAGGAACCTCTGGGAAAGTGAGTGCCGCCACCTCTGGAATCATTGGAGATCCCGAAATTACCAGAGGTTTGGGTGCCACTGGCACTTGGCCCACCAGAGGCACAGACTGAGCAGGAGTCATCAGATGAGTGACCGCAGCAACCCCGGGAACCAACAGAAGGGTGTCTGCTGTGGACCCAGGAAGCACAGACCCTGCCCCCCCTTTAAGGGACGGCTCCTGACGTCCCAAAATAGGGGCTGGGAGGGTGGGAAAAACAGGTCCCACAGATGGAGAGGCTGCTGGAGCCACTGAAATGGAGGTAGAGGCATCCGCGGGCATGAAGCAGGAAGGGACAGAGAAGAAGGCTGACGTCGACCCACTACAGGTCGCAGAGGCAGCCGAAGCATGTGAGCTCCCCGAGGGGGGGGAAGATGCCACTCGAGCAGTGGCAATTGTGGCCAAGGGAGACAAGTGATCTTAATTTCTTATATATTTCACTTAATGTATTAAATTGCACATTAAAAATTAGTTTTTAAAAACATCTGAATATGTATGTGTATGTTCAAATTTTTTGAGATTGTAATTAATCATGATAAATCATGATCAATCAAGGTCAATTGTCATTCCCAAATGTGACAAAAATGTCTCTGTATAAAATAACAACAATTATTAATTTGAAAAATTGTCAAAAAGTTAGGGTTCTCAAATGTTGCACAATCCAACGTAAGGTGAACAACCGTCGAATGTAATCAAAGCCGTCTTCCACATATACAACATGTGATCACATATTAATTTGCTCCACTCACCAACTAGTCCCTTTGTTTTAAGGCTGTACGTTAGAATGATGTAAAAAAACTTTGTTAATAAATTTATGGGAGATGGCGACGTAGATAAAGTGGAAGCGTGCTACATATCAAGTATGAAGTGACATTCATTGGCTTACAGGTGAATCCAATCACCATTTGTGTTTGAGATCCAACGTTATCTGCTTGTGTAACGCAATGATCGTTCAAAACCCTGAAAATCAGTATTCATTTGTCCGTCTGTCCTTAACCTCTGACCAGTGTTCAGTCAAATCAGCAGCTGCAGTGTCTTCTCTACGGAGAATCGGAAAATGTTGTTCTTTAATTGCCAAGAGACAGAGAAGCCAATCAGAAGGTCCCATCTTAATATAATCTCTCTCTCTCTCGAGTTCACTTCTTGGTCACCCAGGTCACAGCTGTTCCCGTTTCTAGCACCCTCTTCCTCCGTGTCTTCCTCGGTTCCTCTGTGGTTGTGACCCAACTCTGAACAACTGACTAAACTGAGAAGATTGTAAATGTTTGGGGCCAGATTGGACACATTGTGAGTAAAAATAGCTTGTGATCACAGCATGTGAGGGGGGAGGCCGAGACTGTCCAGTTCATTGCAGAATCCGGACGTAGCTCTGCTGCTGATCTAGGTGGTTCAGTGCAGAATGGAGAGCTACGGCAATGGCGTCCTTCGTGGATCTGTTTGCCCGATATGCAAACTGGTGGGGGTCTAGGTCTGGGGGGAGATGGTCCTTGATTTGCTGAAGAACTAGTCTCTCAAAGCACTTCATTATAACCTAAGTGAGGGCCACCGGTCAGTAATCGTTCAGGCTGGTGATGGGGGACTTCTTTGGTACTGGGATTATTGTGGTTGATTTTAGGCAGGGTGGGATGATTGCCTGGGTCAGGGATAAGTTGAAGATCCTGGTAAAGTTGGGGGCGAGCTGGTGGGCACATGCTCTGAGCACCTTACCAGGTACTCCGTCTGGGCCAGCAGCCTTCTTGGGGTTCACTGCCAGGAGCACCCGTCTGACTTCATGCTCCTGTAAAGTGAGTGGAGTGGTGCAGGAGCCAGATGGGGGTGGGGATGGGGGCAGGGCTGGAGCAAATGAGTGCTGCTAGGAAGCTTCAAAACGAGCAAAGAAGCAGTTCAGTTCCTCTGCCAGTGGCGCTTAGATTTAGAATAGAATCCGGCCAGATTTTAACAGTCTTTGTGGTGGGCCTTGCCAGGCGTCTGAGGGGGGTGTAGGCCGGGGAAAGTAAAAGGGAGAGGTGATCTGACTGGCCAAGGTGGTGGAGGGGTATGGCTCTGTATGCATGCTTGATGTTGGTGTAAACATGATCCAAAGTGTTCTCCCCCTTGTAGAACATGACGTGCTGGTAGAATTTAGGGAGTACAGTCTTCAGATTAGCCTTGTTGAAGTCCCCAGCGATAATATGGACACCGTTGGGGTGGGCTCGCTGCTGCTTATTTATGGTGTCCAGTAGGAGAGAGAGCGCTATGTTTACTTTGGCGTCGGGTGGTGATGATCACAACAGTCAGCTCTCCCGGCAGAAAACAAGGGCGACATCTAACAGACGTACTTGACGTCTGGGGAACAGTGTTGGTGAATAATTGTTCCGTTGTTGCACCAGTACATAGATACAGAGCCCCCATCCTCTGCTCTTACCGGAGTTCTCAGTCCTGTCCCAGCAGAGCAGAGTGCAGCCTGCTAGCTGCACACTAGCAGTGGGTATGTTCGGGTGAAGCCAGGTTTCGGTGATAATCAGCACACAGCAGTCACAGACGTGGCGGGTACTAGTGAGTTATAATTCCAGATCGTCCGTTTTATGCACCAGTGATCTGGCATTGGAGAGAAACAGGCTTGGTAGAGGTGTGTGGTTGTTTCCTTGACGCCGGACCTGCAGCCCCGCTTCTGCTTCCTCTCCTTCCTCCGTCTGCGCCGCCTCTTAGACCCGACATCAATCCACGGAGAGCCCGGCAATCTCGCTATGTCGGCTGGGATGTTGTGCTCGTGGTGGAAGTCACGCGAAATATTCCGTAAACATCAGCGACAGCAGCATGATGGAGGAGATGAGAATGAATCGGACTGATGTCGGTATCTGCAGATACTTTAGATTGAAATGCAAAATGTAAACATATGCGCCGTGACCCAGGACATATAGAAATATTCAATCATCAAATATATGATCAAAATATTTTAGTGATAATACTCCAAGGTGTGGAGATGTTCAGATGTTTACAGCTAATATAATCTTATTCTCATGTTCATTCACCATCAATATTTCAGCATCTCCACTGGCCACTATCTCCAAACCAACCATCGTGAACTGGCACCTGCTGAAAGCTTCATGTTTGTACTAAATTTAGGTTTAAATTCGTAAAATGAATAAAATCCAGAAGTATCCAAAAGTAGGATAGAATTTTTTTTGTCTGTAAAATAATATAACCTTTGAGAAAAAAAAAACGAGAAGTCTCTTAAAAGACTGATTAAAACAAAGGATCAGATTGATGATCTATTTTCATCTATCATCACCTTGGGAGAACGACGTTCAACTTCACTGTGGAGCTAATTGGATTTTAACGTGAACATGAAAATAGGTCGAAATTTTAAAAAAAAATCATCACAGTGGGAGAAACAAAGTGAGGTTCTCTCTTCAGGAACCTGTGACTGTTTCAGTCAGAGCCTGACAACTCATGAAAAACCTTCGACTCTCTTAGGTCAAAGGTCTTCTACAGGGGTTACTGAAGGTCAAGGCTGACACCTTGAGTGACCTTGGGTCAGGTTACACCCACTCAGAGATCAACTGATTAGGTTGTAATATTAAACAGATTAAATAAATGTTAATTGTTCAACATGGATGAAGCATATGTTGTTTTTTTTTTTATCTTTTCAGCCCAAATTCTCATGAAATGATTTAGGTTTTAAATGTGAGGCTCTTAATTTGAAAACAATGTCAGTTTGTAAATCATATCAGATCACATTTAAATAAATATAAACAATAAAACATGGCAAATACATCAGTACTGGTAAACCAAGACACATTGTTACACTCACAGCAGAGTAAAACTGTGGTCTAATCTGGAGAAAAAATTAGATTATGTTAAATTAATCCTGACACTTAAAGCGTAGCTTCTGAGAAAAGGCAACACCACGGCTGGATCACTAGATTGTGTATTTACATAAAAAATAAAAACTCAGTGCTGACTCTACAGTCAACAGTGCGGAACAAATACACGCTCACGTGCACGTACACATGCACAACAGCCACACTAATGAATGAGTACGAGGATGAGCAGGAGGAATGTGAAGATGCAGACAGATAACAATGGTTCCGCGGGGAACTTTGAACCCTGGATGTGTTTACTGTTGGTAAAAACAGAACTGACCACAGAGCATCCATCAGAAACGTTCACACCTTTGAAATCCAGATTCAGGTTCTGTCAACGTTATCGTTGAAAGAAGTTTGTAAACTGTCTCAGAAAACAGATGCAACATTTATCTCTAAACCAACACAAAGTGAATGTTAAGCGGTTCTGATTCTCTTTATCTCATTTCTATAGCATTATGCTATACTTCACTTGTATACCTTGTACTGTACTCTGTTGCTGTCAACACTGTAAATTCCCCCACTGTGGAACAAATAAAGGACATTACGCACTCAAGTCTATGATGGCTTGTGACAGAATTTCATGGATGGGGCATTTTCTTTCCCTGACATCCCCCTCTGAACCATGTCTTTATGTGGTAGAGTATAAACGGTGCCCACGTGGGTGACAGGAAGTGCCTGACGATGAATGTAGCTGTGGTCATCTTTACAGGCCCTTTAGAAGTTATAGATCTACACACTCCGGAACCAATAACTCGTGAAGTTCCCTCCAAACATCTATGGACAGCCCTTTCCCCTGCATCCTTTAACCCCGCCCCCAAATCAATTTACAGACCACACCATGGTCTGAGGGAGAGATAAGGCAGGGGTGAGGGAGCAGGACGATGGTTCCCAGAACTGATCCTCGCTTGTCATGTAAATGTCAAAACCAATTAGGGTCAATTTCAGCTTCAAAACTTTGTCTTCTACTAAGCTTAGGAGAAAAGCATCATGGGAAACAGGGAATAGGGGTGAATTAGAAAAGCTGAGGAGAGAGGCTCAGTCTCTTTAGCTCAGAACAAAAACTAAAAAAACAAAAAACAAAAAACTTTAATGTAGGTTAGTCCTAATATTAAAATTCCAAAAACTTTTTTCTCTAAAATTGCATTTTTAACCAATTTCAAATGTAGACTGCTGTATTTTAAAAATTCAACAGCATAATGTAAAAGTATTTTTGTGGTGTTGTATCAAAATATATCAAGTCTTCCGTTTAGAGGAGAATGCATGTTACTGTAACACAAACAGCAGCAGAGAGTTTCTCCGGCTCCTGCTTTGTTTTCTTTTTTTGTAGTATCTGGTCTTTTCCTGGTCCTTTGGTCTTCCTTCCATCTTCTGGTCTTCTGAATATTGAAGACTGTTACGTCATTCATTAATGTATTATTGCTTATCGACACATTAACACCATACACCAATCAATTGTGCATCCTTTGGTCCACTTTTCCATTTTGCTTCTGGTTGTTTGTCCCTAGTACAGTCTTCCTGAGGTCTTCCTCTGGTCTTCCTCTGGACTTACAGTGCTCCTGTGGTCTTCTCTCTCTCCTTCTGTACTTGAGCCTTGGTTAAATTGCAGTCTCCTCCTGGTTTTTCAGCACTTCCGAGGTTATCTCCTGGTCTACTGCAGACTGTGACTACATTTCTCCTCTGATGAATAATGAAGGCTGTTATCTCTTTTGTTTATAAATTATTCCTGTTCCTCGCTGGAACAAATGTGTTTAAACTCTAACGAACCCTGTTTTTTTTTCAATTATGACACACATTTGTTTCTTCTCTGGATTCTGTTTGGGGTAGAATTTTAATTATTAGGAAACAAATGCTTATTTTAGTGTCGCTTTGTGTCAGACTGGTGAGTAAATTTGCCTTTGTCTCAGAGGAAAATAAAAAAACAGCAGCAACAAAAGAGACATGGTTCGATTCTCAGAGAGAGTCTGTAAACACTGATGTGAAGACGGGGCTGAGGGGTGATAGCAGAGGAGAATAAAAATAAAAATGTGGGTGATGAATATGGAATTTGTTCCCTGTGATTTAAATATTCATGACAGTGCGATTAGTTTTTTGTTTTTTATGTCAAACCACATCATCACTTCAGCAGCAGAAACTCAAGCTTGATTGATCTCATCAGGAAATCATCAATAATCATCCAATCACAGGGAGTGTGTATACACGCACACGAGCGCGATAGCAAACAATTAAACACAACAACGTGTCACTTAAACCTGCTGTTACATCAAATTATAAATAAAAACTCAGCAAAACTCACACAGATTCTCAGTCTGAAGGTGTTTGAAAATGTTTGAATAAATGCACTCACTTTCAACGTGTTTATTTAACCCGATATAAGGCGGAGTGAAGAGGAATCAACTTACAAACCAATGTAAGAATGAAGAGATCGACGAATGGACGGATGAATGAATAATTCGCTGAAATAATGACGAGGAAAATCTTGGGTGGCAGTTGTTCTGTTCTACATAATTATCATAGTCATGATGTAGTAACAGATTATATTTGTCGACCTCAGGCTGGTTAACAGGAGACTTACACACACACTGGGAACATAATTTTAACTGAACCGCATCTCATCCACTGGATGAGGCTGCAGCTTAATCTTCATGGCCAACCCTCTCCTCACAATAAGAACCTGCTTTTTTTTTAAACTTGACAACAGTTCCAGTGCTTAAACTTTATATGTAAATTCTAATAAAATAAAAAAAAAAAAACTTTCCTACGAACTGTTGCATCAGCAGTGGGCGTGAACAACTGTTTCTTGATGCAGAGAAGAGAGAACGTGACGAGATGAAAAGGTCCAGTGAACTTCTGAAGAACTTCAGTGTGAGTTGGTGTGTGACTCCATCAGAACTTAAGAAACCTCATTGTTTCCACTTGGTTGCCACCCATTCGGGGCATCTTTAGCATTTAAACCAACTCACCCTCCACACACCCCTATTCTCCTCCTCCTCCTCCCACTTCTACATGTAAAGGTCGTGTTAGCATTTGTGGAGAAGCAGAAAAGGAAAAGGACACAGACGGTTTTGTGGGAGCAGATTCTGCTGAGCCGTGGGGAAGTTTTTAATTCTCCATCCTTATGGTTCATTTGTCCTCCAGATCCTCCACCCCTTCCACTCATGTGTGCTGCTGAATTATTCACCAGAGACAAGAGGAGAGAGGGAGGAGGTGACATTGGAGGATTTAGAGAGGAGAAAAGAAACATTAGAAGAAAGAGGAGAGAGAAGAAATAGGAGAAGTTGTGAGGATAAATATGGGGATGGAAGGAACAGAGAGAAAAGGGTGAGGAAAAAGATGAGGAGTAAATGGGGTGAACTAAGATGAAAAATGAAACTTCTCTCCACAAGAATCTCAAAGTTGACCTTCCCTGATCAGTTTTAAAACATACAAAATTTACAACTTCATTTTCCTTCATTTCTCCATCCTTTTCAGGGTAGCAGGGGAAGCTGTGAGGAAAGGGTGAGGGCAGGGTGAGGGAAGGGTGAGGGCAGGGTACACTGTGGACAGTTTGCCAGTCCATCCCACTATTTTTAGAAACTAAAGTTTGTCAATCATTCCCTCTTCCAAACAAAGAAAATAAAAATATAAAATTGCTGATTTTAGCTCACCTAACTTATAAACTTATTTACTGGTGTCCTGTGTGTCACAAAAAAATATTCTAAACACTGAAGTCCCAAAATGACAAATTGAACTTAGTAATGGAGGCAGTGATGGATAGCAGCTGTGAGCCACAATGGTTCATCAACACATTTCTTCACAGACTTCACTCAGGAGCGCTTTTAACACCTGAAAATACTTTAATACTAAATCTAACTGTGATTTTCTGCTTTACTGTGAACATGTGGATGGTCACACTCAGTGGTGGGTAGTAACGAGTTACATTTACTTGAGTATGTTTTGCAAAATGAAATACTTCTAGGAGTAGTTTTAAATCACTATACTTTTTACTTGTACTTGAGTAGATTTATGAAGAAGAAACAGTACTCTTACTCCACTACATTAGGCTATACTGAGCTTGTTACTCATTACAGAGATACTGGATAAAGCTTTAGCTATCCAGTATCCAGTTCTCTATTCATCAATGATCCAGTATCTCTACTTATATTTTGTCAAAGAGAGACTTCCGCCCAAGGCTCTACCGCGTGACTATTTTTAACCAATAAAATGTAGCCCTTGTCGTGCAGTCTGGTCACGTGACCATACTCAATCTCAGCGGCGGGACGGGTTAGTTTAGCGGCTACTGCGGTCGATATCCACCGTCTTTGATAGCAAAAAATGTAGAAAAGGTAGAATCAACATTCGGTAATGCAGATGAAGACAAGGAGGCACACCCCTGAACTCATATTGAAAGCATGTTCAGTTTACAAACAGTGTGAAACAGCAGTTACATCATGCGTGTCTTTTGTGTCTCCCAAAACAAATGGATATTTTAGCATTTTCAAAAGCAGTTTTAAAAGTAGGCAACTGGACTCACCTCAAGTAAATTGAAGACGTTTCGACCTCTCATCCAAGAGGCTTCATCAGTTCTACTGTCCTGGTGAGGAGTTTCCAGGTATTTATCTATCCACCCCAAAAAAGTGGTGTGGTGTTGAAAAAAGTGGCCATTGTTATGATGACCTGGATGACTGCTAATATCCACAGTTTTTTTTTTTTTTATTGCAGTACTTGAGTGGTGCTTTGGCCCAGAGGCAATGTCTCTGTCATTGGTGTGGAACCCCAGGGTTCACCTCCTGGGCAAGAAGAAGAGCAGAAACCTATTGTACAATGAAAAACCCTTCCTCTTAATCTTCCTCAGCAAAAACAAAAAGCCCAGGAAGATAATACTGTAAAGAAACAATTTTTTATCTAAGGAACATAATGAAACAGAAATATTCTTATTTGTGGAAAACAAACTACTGGAAAGCTGCTCTTTAAAGCTCATATATAAATGCAAATCATCTTAATTAGTTGATGGAGCTGCAGTTCCTTTGAGCTTATGCTGCTTTTCTTCTGCTCTCCCTGCTTCTCCCTTAGTGTTTGTTTGTTTTCTTCTTGTTGTTGTTGATTCAAAGTGCAACCCCCTACCGCTCACGCACTCAGTCTCTCTCCTACACACACACACACACACATAGACACTCTCCTACACTTCTGCCCCTATTAATGGATTTGTGACCTGACTTTCGATTATTTTCCATGTGAAGATGTTTTGAATTTAATGTGGAGCTCATAGGTGGATATTGGATGATCACAATTGTAGATGGAAATCATCTGGGATCATATTGCAACATATTGGCATCTAGGTCTAAAGTGAGCTGAGTTTTAGCAACAATGGATCCAAAACTGTGATTTCAAACAGAAATATGAACCATTCACCTCTAGAGCATATGAGCATGACGATTATGTAGACCAAAAACCTACAGAGGTTATTTTAAAACCAACAAAATCATGGGCCATGAAGTCCCAGGTCTTATCCCTGACCATGTTCAGATTTATGTGGAAATAATGATCTAGACAATGGATTAGAACATTAGCTACAGTAAGACATGGAGATGTGGAAGAATGATACAAAGAGTTTCCCAGAGAAATTACGTATTAATGTTTTAAAATACACACTTTCATGAGTGATGGAACTTTAGACTCTATCTTCTGTTTTTAAGGTCCCCTTCTCATTTACAGTACCTATGCATTTAGATATTCACACTCCAACTCCAGCCCTGAGGTCTTCAGGATTCACACTGTTCTAGATGTTCTGTGATCTAGACCTGGTTTGATTGTGTGGAGTTACCGACCACTTCAGATCTGACCTTCTCAGAGCTTCTGTACTTTCCAGTCACATTCATTCATTGGCTCAGATCAGTAGTATGAGACTTGCTACTGAAGCAAAATGTGTTATTATGCAACACAAGGTGCAACAAAAGGGTGTGACCTGTGGTGTCACTTACACTGACCTACATTACTGCATAAACCCACACACACACACACTGACATAGTTCACAGAGAAGCTATGATACAGTCACAAATTCACCTCAAAACAACAAAACACATCAAAGTACCCAACAGTTTTTGAGTCCTGATTCTGATCCTGATCAGAAAATTTACATTAGAACTGTTAGTTATGTTCTTCCCAAAACAGCTAATAAACACATCCTTTCTCTCAAATGTATTATTATTATTATTATTATTATTATATTTATTATTATTATTATTATTTCTTCAGTGGTCACCACAGGAGACTGATGCCTCCCAGCCAATCCCTTGCCTCATCTAACTTTATCAAAATCTCATCAATACAGTACAGGTGCACTTTTGAGAGTGCTGGTAAAAAAGTTCCGAGAAGATCAGAAGGATTTAGATTGTATTTGTGCATTTAGAGAAAGCATCTGATACGGTGTAGAGGGCAGAACTGTGGTAGTGCATAAGACAGTCACGAGTGGCAGAGACGTATGTGAGGCTTGTTCAGGACAGAAGTAAAGATGTGTTGTCGGAGTGACTGATGGGTTCATCGTATGGGTTGGCTTACATCAGAGTTCAGCTCCAAGCCCCTTTTGTTTGCTATGTTGAAGGACAGGTTGACAGATGAGGTCAGACAGGAGGCTTTAACTAGAATGTGGTGTAGACCAGGTCTTAGTCACCCTGGTTTGCTAGTCTTTGTCAGGTTTTCTTTTGGTCTCTGGTAATCTGAAGATATTTAATATTTTAACATTAATAAAAAGTGGGTTTCTAATCAGATTAAATGACCATTAGTCAGATTATGTAGATTTTCTCAGAGATGGGTCTTCTCTCTACAGAGTTTGATAAAATATTTAGTTGGCTAAAATAAAATGAGAAGAATAATCATCCCCATCTTTCACAGATGAAGATTTTTCATTAAAGGAAACTTTTTCTTCTTCTTTCTCTTCTTTTGCACTTTTGCCTTTTCATCTTCCTGTCTCATTTTTCCTCATTGTACCATTGGATTTTTCTCTCTTTCATGTCACTTCATTACATTTAATTTATTAATGTCCAATATTTATGTGCCAAAAATGTCAGAATCAAACAGTTGAAAATGAGGCATTTTCTCCATGAAATTGTTTGTGTTTGTGCTGTAGTGACTCTGGGGCGAGAAGCGGGCAACAAAGAAACACAGAGAGAGAGATCGCATAAAGACAATGAGAGAAAGTCTTCAGTCAAACCTGAAGTTTAGCTTTTATGAATCATTAATGTCCCAGAACAGGAGTCAGGGCCAGAAAGGCATAATTTAAAAAAAAAGTTTGAAGAAAGTTAAATCCTAAACCAAAAACCAAACAAAGAAGGGAATTATTTTGATAAGTATATGCCACTTCATAGGTACAACTCCTACGGCCTGGTTGTTGTTGTAGAATCAGGCAATACATCATAGTATTCTTTGAGAAATGCTTTCAATTCCCTGTGCAACAGATTTAACACAATGTTGACGTGATCCAAATCATACTGTGGCTGCAGGCTTGTCAGATGTATATCCATCAGACCAATGTCATTTCACTGCATCCTGAAGCTGGAGCCCCAGGACATGAACTCAGCTTCAATATGCTCTTGGCAGTAGCTCTCAGACGAAGGTCCACTGTGTTCAACAGGAAATACACATGAAACCTGTTTAACTATATTCATATTTATTATTGTATTCATACACAATCACAATGGACAAGTTTGACAACTGCAGAACAGAGTTTTAGTCCGACCTCTCAACAGAAATTGTTTCCTCTTGCCATAATTGCTAGTACAGGTTTCTGAATGGACCAGACTGATCACCTGATCCATGTCCTCCCCTGACACACCACGCACCACATAGACTTTTCTCAGAGATTAAAGACAGAGGTGTGGAAGTCCACCTACTGAATGAGAAAACTGACAACCACAAAAACTGATCTGGACATCACACACACACTCACACACACACACACTCACACACACACACACTCACACTCACACACACACAGACACACACCATCTCTCTCTCTCTCACACACACACACACACAATGTGAATGAGTGCATTCTTGAACCATTTGCCAATTTGGTTAATTATGTCTGTGCTGTGAATATGCTTCACCTCCCCTCCACCCCCCAGCGCTTGTCCCAACACAGTAACTGAAACACATACACACACTCTGTGTGGGGGAGGGGTGGGACCAGGAACTGGAGTAATGGAGGTAAAAACATCCATCCATCCGTCCATCCATTTTCATCTGCGTATTCGTTACCGGGTCGCGGGGGCAGCAGTCACCACCCAAATCACACTGCACCGTACCAACCCCCCAAACCTTCCTGCAGGTGGTGAGTCCACTGGAAGGTACCAACTGCCCTACCCGGGATTCGATCTTGCCTAGGAGGTGAACCCTGGGGTCCCACACCAACGACAGAGATGTTGCCTCTGGGCCAAAGCGCCACCGGAGGTAAAAACAGTAAAGCTCTAATGAGCCTCACGCTGTCAGGAACAGTTAAGCTGCTGCACCGAGAGAGGGGTGGAGTCACAGGAAAGAAGTGGGGGTGCATCCACATGCACAGACACACACACATACATACGCATACATGTGACATCATCATGCAGACAGCAGGTCAGTTGTTTGAGCTCACAGAAGTTCCGGGTAAATGGCTGCAAAAATCCAAGAAAAAACTCTATAAATGTAGATCCAGGAGCTACTGGTCTACTGCTGCCTCGTGTGGTCAATTTGTGTCTCGGAGGTAAATCTTGGTCATCTTAGTGATGACACAATTAGTCAAATGCTCATGTGTCCCCTTGAGTTACAATCCCTGATGTTCATATTGGGTTTTGTTGTGCAAGTGATGTTACAAACTCTGGCAATGGGATGGACAGGCTCAGAAGAGTTTATAAACAAAACCAATCAGGGTTTGATGTTTTTTTTCCACATGTGTTATCACTATGAGTCTGACTAAACGTGCTTGTTTATTTTACCCATTGACCAAGAGTTGACCTCATCTACATACAGGTGGAAACCCAACCTAAACAATCTCCATGCCTGAGCCTAAAGTGAGTTTGTGAGGGCACTGCGGAGGTTAGTGCTCAGCTGCAGCAGGGAGAGCACAGGAGTGGCGACGCAAGTGCAGCCCGGCACGCAGGTGAGCACAATTTGTGTAATCAAAGCTCTCCCTATATTAGTAGGAGCCGGGGCTGAGGAGTGGACAGAGAAGTGCAGCAAGCATGGCGCAGGAGCGCTTGATAAGAGCTTAAATAAAGTCTGTTGAACGAACCTCGGTGTCAGCGTGTGTGTCAAGGAAGAACCAACGTACTACAGAGTTGCACGTGTCTTAGACACAGATGTTGTTCATTATCATTATCACTGCACTGCAACACAGTTGTTCACTCATCACCATCTCCATTTTTTTATTAATTCTGCTCCAACATCATGCTGTTAAAGATTTCCACATGTGAGCAGTCAGTTTTTAAACAGTTACACAGATCTTTAAATACAGTATGAAAAACACAAGTTAACAAAAGATTAAAAAAAAAGGTCTTGGAGAAAAAAAGGTGAATTAAAACAAAGATAAGTTTGAAGTAGTCTGATAATATTGGTCGGCTGATATTAGCATAATTATGTAAAATCAGTAAGATTGTTATCGTTTTTTTCTCCACACACACACTCACACACACACACACTCACACACACACACACTCACACTCACACACACACAGACACACACCATCTCTCTCTCTCTCACACACACACACACACAATGTGAATGAGTGCATTCTTGAACCATTTGCCAATTTGGTTAATTATGTCTGTGCTGTGAATATGCTTCACCTCCCCTCCACCCCCCAGCGCTTGTCCCAACACAGTAACTGAAACACATACACACACTCTGTGTGGGGGAGGGGTGGGACCAGGAACTGGAGTAATGGAGGTAAAAACATCCATCCATCCGTCCATCCATTTTCATCTGCGTATTCGTTACCGGGTCGCGGGGGCAGCAGTCACCACCCAAATCACACTGCACCGTACCAACCCCCCAAACCTTCCTGCAGGTGGTGAGTCCACTGGAAGGTACCAACTGCCCTACCCGGGATTCGATCTTGCCTAGGAGGTGAACCCTGGGGTCCCACACCAACGACAGAGATGTTGCCTCTGGGCCAAAGCGCCACCGGAGGTAAAAACAGTAAAGCTCTAATGAGCCTCACGCTGTCAGGAACAGTTAAGCTGCTGCACCGAGAGAGGGGTGGAGTCACAGGAAAGAAGTGGGGGTGCATCCACATGCACAGACACACACACATACATACGCATACATGTGACATCATCATGCAGACAGCAGGTCAGTTGTTTGAGCTCACAGAAGTTCCGGGTAAATGGCTGCAAAAATCCAAGAAAAAACTCTATAAATGTAGATCCAGGAGCTACTGGTCTACTGCTGCCTCGTGTGGTCAATTTGTGTCTCGGAGGTAAATCTTGGTCATCTTAGTGATGACACAATTAGTCAAATGCTCATGTGTCCCCTTGAGTTACAATCCCTGATGTTCATATTGGGTTTTGTTGTGCAAGTGATGTTACAAACTCTGGCAATGGGATGGACAGGCTCAGAAGAGTTTATAAACAAAACCAATCAGGGTTTGATGTTTTTTTTCCACATGTGTTATCACTATGAGTCTGACTAAACGTGCTTGTTTATTTTACCCATTGACCAAGAGTTGACCTCATCTACATACAGGTGGAAACCCAACCTAAACAATCTCCATGCCTGAGCCTAAAGTGAGTTTGTGAGGGCACTGCGGAGGTTAGTGCTCAGCTGCAGCAGGGAGAGCACAGGAGTGGCGACGCAAGTGCAGCCCGGCACGCAGGTGAGCACAATTTGTGTAATCAAAGCTCTCCCTATATTAGTAGGAGCCGGGGCTGAGGAGTGGACAGAGAAGTGCAGCAAGCATGGCGCAGGAGCGCTTGATAAGAGCTTAAATAAAGTCTGTTGAACGAACCTCGGTGTCAGCGTGTGTGTCAAGGAAGAACCAACGTACTACAGAGTTGCACGTGTCTTAGACACAGATGTTGTTCATTATCATTATCACTGCACTGCAACACAGTTGTTCACTCATCACCATCTCCATTTTTTTATTAATTCTGCTCCAACATCATGCTGTTAAAGATTTCCACATGTGAGCAGTCAGTTTTTAAACAGTTACACAGATCTTTAAATACAGTATGAAAAACACAAGTTAACAAAAGATTAAAAAAAAAGGTCTTGGAGAAAAAAAGGTGAATTAAAACAAAGATAAGTTTGAAGTAGTCTGATAATATTGGTCGGCTGATATTAGCATAATTATGTAAAATCAGTAAGATTGTTATCGTTTTTTTCTCCGAAATAAAATGAAAATCCGACTACACAATGCCTGTGACGTTTACCTCAGTTTTGGGGGCAAACAACTGCATATATCAGTATCAGTTGATATCTAAATAGGAAATTAAGTGTTTGGACAATATCGGTATATCGGCAAAGTTAATATCGGAAATCCTTAGTTTAAGAGATACATTTGTCATCCTGATATGCACAGATTTACTAAAGCGTATTTACACAGATTTAGGTTGCAACAATTTTTTTTTTATTTTTTATTTAATTGGAGAAGCTGCTTTCACCAGCCCACAGACTGTAATACGGAGAACACTTGTTGAAACAACTCATTGCAGCTTCTTCAGAAATGTCTTTACATAAATAATTAAATGTCGGTTGTTTTATTTACATTTTATTTACTAAAACGTGTTCACTCAAACGGCTTCATGACAAGTTGCATTAGCATCAGCTGTCCTTCACAGATCGTTTGGTGACATTTTTTCCTCATACATTTCTGTACTAAACTTGTATCAAACATTGATCAGGCTCAACTTACATCACTTTCTTTGGGCAGCACTTGGAAAGCAATTTCCTACCGTGGCAGCTAAGCATGACCCCCGATTGACTAATGCTCATTGACTTTGTTGAAATTTCTTTATGCCAGTGTGAGTGATAGAAGCAGACAGCCCCTGGACATGCTTTAAAAAAGCTGTTCAAACAAAAGTTTCAACATCTTTTGTCAAAAAAACAACAAAAAAAAAAAAACTCTCTATTTGAAAAGTAATACAATATATTAAATATGTTTGTTGATTTTCTATCCACAAAACCCATCAAAATATTTTCCTAATGCATAAACTTTAAAATGGTTTCATAGTGAGCACACTTTTGCCTGCTGGTGGGGAGCGTGTGTCACTGTGCCTGATTGTGTATAGATGATAAACAGATGGCCTATAAAGTCTACACCCCTCAACATTAATATAATAATGAGGCACAGATTAGCGTTAACGCACATTACTTCTTCACATGTTGTGGTGGCTTAGTGGTTAAGGAAGTGGACTTCGGTCTGGAAGGTTGCAGGAAACCACCAGCTGCTAAGTTACCACAGAAGTGCTCTGAGCATGGCACCGTCCACCCACCACCTGGGCTCAAAAAGCTGCCCACTGTTCACTTTGGTCACATTTCGTTATGTGCAGTGGTGCGTGTCACAATTTCGCAATGACAAGTTCACTTTCCTTTCCTTTATTAACACCACCACTCTGTGTGTGTGACAGAGAGAGAGACAGATAGAGACAGTGTGAGTTTGTGAAAGTCCTGTAGTCCAGCTCTCCTCACGTCTTTATGAGTCTACCTCATCAGCATTGAGTCCAGACACCACATTAGGTCATCATCCTTTTGTTTTTCCAAAAAACAATAAACACTGACCTTTGGTCTGAGAGGGGCGACGACTAGGGAGAAACACTAGAAAAAGAAAAACATAAAAGAGCTTTTGTCTTAAGGACGATTGAGTGAAGAGGGAAGAACCAAAACCAAACTGAAGTTCTGGCTCTTCCTGAAAACTAGAAATAATGGGTCCAGCACAGAAAAGGTGTGGAGGGGGGGGGGGGGGGGGGTGTTAAACAGTGTTAGTGAGATGTCAACATGATCCAAACACACACACACATACAAACACACACACCACTCCGGATCCTAGATCCTTGACACAAGGACGATGTAGACGCAGTGGTGTTGTGGAGATGAAGGACTGTCACTTTTCCTGTCTGTCTGTCTGTGCAATTGTCTGTGTGTGTGTGTGTGTTCGAGTGTGTGTGTTAAAAAGCAGGTCCCTATAAGGCCAGTGATTACTCCAATTAAACTGGGTTTCCATCAGCATATCTCCATCAATATGTCTCCACAAAATTTGAACAGACAGAACCCCCCCCCCAACCACACCCACACCCACGAAAATAATGGAGAACATATAACTCTTGACATTACTGAACATAAACCCCATGGTCAACTATCTAGTCTGGACGTTCTGTGCTTTGAATAGTGTCTCTTCGGGAAGAGGTTCATGTTGCATTCTATATTTAATGATATTGTGAGCAGGAAAAAAAACACCTTCAAAACTTAAGTTCTGTGATTAGCTGCTGTGTTATCTTCCAAAAAAAAACAAAAAAAAACTTCCAAAATTTCCAACTCTGTTTTCACTGACATATCAAGAGAATGTTACACGATCACTTAAATATATGAAATGTTCCTTTACCACAGGAGACAATTCTGAAAAGATGCAATAAAGAATGAAAGGATATATTTGTGTTAGAGAGAAGGGAGAGAGAGAGAGAGAGAGGAAAACCCTCCATTAGTCTCTGTGGCCTGCGGCTAAATCACTGATGATGTCTAACACTCATGCTCTCATGGTCCTAAACCTGAACCTTCTCCTCCTCCTCCTCCCCCATCTCCTGCATCCCTCCACTCTCTCAGTTCTCTCTCCATCGTTCAATTATCTCATTCTAACTCATCCTCTTCCACCTTGTCTATTATTTTGCATCAACATCACTGGGTTAGCAGGGTAGTACAGTGACAGTTATTTCACAGTTCAAATATTCTATGTTTGAAATATTGTGCTTATATTACATTAGTCATCATAAAAAAATATGATTAATCAGTAAATGGAACCCAGTCTGACTCTTATAAAATGGAACAGCTTTTCTGGTTTTTACATTCCTTAACAGTAGGTGGTGATATAACCGGTAGGACACAAACTATGTGATATATGGATATTATTATATTGAGGACAAAGGATAAAAGCCTTGATGTGTTTTGTGCAGCAATGTGTTGGCATTTACAGTAAAACATGAAACCGTCAAAACAGAGGACAACTTCAAGACCGGAGGACAATAGAGAAGTATTTTTACTTCATTGTGCTTGAAGCATACTGTGATATCTTATCTACGTTTCGAACAGCATCACACTTTTATTCAATATATCTTTACGTTAACATTTTTCTCAGACAAGAAACTGATGGTTGTTGGAAACCATGGTTCTTTCTAAAGAAAATAAACAAAAAAATAAAAGTAAAACAATGTTTCAACACCAATTTTCCTCTGAACATGGTTATCTTTGCGAACTAAAGAACCTATAAGTGACTGGAGAAGAAAAGGTAATTGTGAAGATCTTCACAAAATGTCCGATATTCAGTGGTTGTTGAAAATAGAAAAATAACTAAACTATTAACTAAAATGCCAAAAAAGGGGGAACAAAACTCACAAAGATAGGACATTACTGGAAAATTGGAGTTCTTTATGAAATGACTTCCTCACTTCAAAGTTCAGATATTCTGATCTGGGATTAAGTGAAACCTGAGTCTGACTTGTGTGACTGAGCTCAAAGAAACAAAATAATTTGTTCTCATATGAACTTTGACAGAAAATTATTTCACTGAGAGAAGTTGGAATATGATACCACAACAAACTGAAACTGGAGGAGCGAGAGATACGGAGGAGAGAAAACATTTACACACCCTGTTGAAGTGCTACAGGTCTATTTGGTGTACTGTACACCAACAAAACTAACATTTTAGGGTCAAACTCTTTGCATTTAACTGAAAACCAAATCATAATATTCAAGCTGAAGACTATGGAAAACTAACATAATCAGGATGAAAATGTCTCCACACTTCCACCTGAGCTGGTCTGCTTTGCCATTGTTTAACCAATCACCTATGAACCAGTGCTGAATCATACATCTTATCAAATGAAGTTTGGAACAGGGACTTTAGTCAGAGTGAAGGGAATTCAGAACAGATAAACAGATAAAACCTGCAGGAATTTGCTGGAAGTTAGAATTTTCAGAATGACAGTTACAGTGACAGAATGTATTCATTTTCTATGGCTTCACCTTTCGCAGGGGAACTTCAGCCAATCCTAGCAGTCAAAGGATGAGCTGGACAATTTCTCCAATCACAGGGCCACATACACAGGAAAATAACCATTCATGCTCACATTTACACCTATGGTCAATATACTGTAGAGTGTCCAATCTACCCAATCACTTGTAGTACCTAATTCTTTGCACGCCGACCCACCAGCCAAAGTATAGACATTCAACTTGAATGTGAGGTCGAGACCCATGGATCCTGACTGGGTCTGGGTAATTTCTGATCCGTTTGTCTTGACCACATTTGTGGGAATGTATGCTCAGGTCGGACTGAGCCCAAACCCAGTCGTGCGGGTGTTTTCACAAGATCGTCTGAATTTCTCTGAATATGACAAAAAATAAAAAATAAAAGACAAAAGAAGAAAAGTGTGGGAAGATGGACAGAGACAGAGGTGTCCATATCCCTCATTCTGCAAACAAACAAAAAGTAAACAGCAGTGAAGGAAACACACTGACACCTGACACTTCCCATGATCCTCCACCTGCACACTCAAGTTTCCCACAAGGCCGTTCTGCCAGCTTCAGGACAAAGGCAGTGAAAAAGCCGACACCGCTATGGTCCTGAGGTGCTAACAAACAATGGAATCGGAAAAAAGACAAACATGCCTTTTGTTTGCCCACATTAAAACATGAGTGTGGCCCCGCCCCTCGCGTCTCCAGAGGAAACAGAATCGGTCCAACATTGCGACAGTGAACTTATCTCTGGACTTTCTCTGACTTTGCGCTGGCATCACAAAAAATCTGTTTATTTCCGCCTTTGCTTTTGTCTTTGTGTCTTTTTACGTTGCACAGTGACGTGGTGGCAGCGGCTTAGCCTTGGCACGGCCTGAATGAGCAGGTGTATCCTTTCACTGTGATATGGGTATAAAGTTGGTGATGTGACCAGACGTGCCCCTGCCCAATTGTTGCGTGAAATGGAATATAGCTATGGACAAAAAACAAAATCTGAACTTGTACTGGCTCAAACACAGGAGAGGACAATTCTGACAATAGCAGTGCTGGAATTCACGTGCAAAAACACGTGCAATGTCACCGTCATCCATCCATACATCTTCTACTACTAGATCCTTCTCAGGGTAGTGAGGGGCTGGAGTCAATACTGGCAGTCAGATGGGGTGGCAGGTTCACCATGGACAGTTGAACAGTATTTGTTAATTGTCCTCCTACTGCAGCTCCTCTGGTTCAGATCTCACTCTGTGCACACACCATCGTCGTCTGTGTATTTTTGTTCCTAATGAAGTGGTGACTCTGGTTTTGTAACTCAAAAGTCAGCTGCAGCCATTGGTGAAGTGTTTTACAGGTTTAAATATTTCATTTGTAGCAGTTTTTTGTGATTGTGAAGTTGTCGACTTTTTCTTGTCTGCCACACCCTGGAAAATCTAAAAGGTGGTAGTCAAAAATGTTTCACCATCTATTGTTGAGGACATAGAGACTTACTGTATGCTGAGTTGTTTTGTTTGTTTTTTAAAAAAAAAAAAACTGGTCACTGACACTGATGACCATCAAAACAGAAACATCTGAAACTCCGCTCACACAATGACAGTGAGTGAGTGTAAAGTGGAGGTGTGTCAATATATTCAGGGGTCGAGTAATTCCAGAGTTAATCCAGATCTAATCTTCACTGCTATTGTTGTGTCTTTGGAGATGTGTGGTCGTCAAAGGGTCATGTGATGCAACAACCAGTCCATTAAGTGGTGGACACACGCACCCCCACGCACGCGCACACACACATCAGAAAACCATATTCAATTCCATTTATTTGAACTCCAGAACCAGCACTGCTTTTAATGCTGTTCACTTTCTCTTAACTACTCGACATCTTTCAAGCAGCATCAACAACACAGTCAACACACTCAACCAGAGGCTGATTAGACTGGAGCAGGGAACAATGTTAAAAGTGTGCTGAGCAGACCTGGATGAATTTAAACTGAATCTCTGAATCAAGGAGTGGAGAACCAAAGGGGTCACCAGAGGTCACCTCACGACGATGAGGAGGATTAGGGCCACATTAAGGATAAAAAAAATGTAAAAATACGAGACTAAAAATGCAAAGTCACTTACTCTACTCTCTGGTTTTTCTCATAAAGGTAGAACTTTTTTTTCTAGTAAACGTATGACTATTCTCAGAATTTTACACACTTCTTTTTAACTTTAATGTGTCCCCAATATTCCTTCGTACCTCACGCCTCTGTAACACTAGAAGCTTTACTTACAAAAATCATGTGTTGCTTAAATAATAAATGAAGATTCAGTGAATATTTTTTATTTAACAGAATAATAATTTTTATACAATGTTTTTTTTTCCATCAGCAGCACAGAGTTTTTTTTTTAACAATGGTACCGTGCTTTTTTTAAGGCTGTTCTTTAGGCTGAACTTTTTACAGGAAGTCAGGTTGACAAAGACTCAGGTCAGACCACATGTTTCCAAAGCACAAAATAGGGCTTGAACAAACAAACTGTTAGGATGATTTTTACATTTTTATTTAAGCTTGAAGGCTAAAATGCCTAGAAAATAATTGTAAAACTCTCAACTGTTCCAGAAAATTTTCAGAAACCTGAAACATAGGAATTTTAATTTACAATTACAAGTCAAGGTCTGAGGCTCAGATTCATTTTTTTCCCACCAACATTGAATAATCAAAATGTTAACATGTTATTTCCATTAAATATTTATAGATTCTTGTCTTGTTGGTTAGAAAGAAACTTTTCAGATGGCATCCTGTAAAAGACAGTTGTTGTGCATCAGTTGAGCTCAGTTATTAGCCCAAACTCAAATTAAATAATTGTAAATGCTACCCTTCAGTGTCAACAGGAGGTAGTAAAAATGGTTTTATGAACAGAACATGAGGCAAGTGTGAGGTCTTTGTCATATTGCTTTAGGCCACAGCTCAGAGTCACCTTTTATTGCTAGGTTTAAAAAAAAAAAAAAGATGGCTCAGATTAACAAGTACATCTTTGACTCTTCTTTTTTCCACAGCAGCTTGATCAGGAAACTCGATCAAGTACTTGGATTACTGACAATATCACTGATAATCTCTCTGGGTTCACTTACTTCCTTCTTCATCTCCATTCTATATTCTGTTACTTTTCTTTTCTACACATTTTCTGAATCTATTCGACACAAAAAATGTAACTGAGTGGTTCCTTAGGTGAAGTTGTCTCCACCACAAGGAGGTGCCATTGAGTTAATCTTTCTTGAACTTAAACGCAGCTAACATTTGGTAAAAAGTCAGTTAAATCATGAGCGAGGCACATCTAAAGATCCTACATTACACATTTTTTCATGTTTAGCTAAGAAAATTAAATGCATTGTCATTTTCTAAAACCTTATGCTGTGATATTACACAATACTGTTTCACTGCGTCAAATGGTTTAATTATTCTGTAATGTTGGCTAGAATCATCATTACCTTGCCCAGATAATATCTGATGAAATCAGATAATCCATCCATTTTCATCCACTTATCCGTTACTGGGTCGCGGGGCAGCAGTCTCCATGACCGCCACCCAAATCACACTGCACCATACCAGCCCCTCGTGAACCTTTCTGCGGGTGGTGAGTCCACTGGAAGGTATCAGCTTCGATAATCCCTGGTTCAACTTACTTCCTTCTTCATCTCCATTCTATATTCTGTTACTTTTCTTTTCTACACATTTTCTGAATCTATTCGACACAAAAAATGTAACTGAGTGGTTCCTTAGGTGAAGTTGTCTCCACCACAAGGAGGTGCCATTGAGTTAATCTTTCTTGAACTTAAACGCAGCTAACATTTGGTAAAAAGTCAGTTAAATCATGAGCGAGGCACATCTAAAGATCCTACATTACACATTTTTTCATGTTTAGCTAAGAAAATTAAATGCATTGTCATTTTCTAAAACCTTATGCTGTGATATTACACAATACTGTTTCACTGCGTCAAATGGTTTAATTATTCTGTAATGTTGGCTAGAATCATCATTACCTTGCCCAGATAATATCTGATGAAATCAGATAATCCATCCATTTTCATCCACTTATCCGTTACTGGGTCGCGGGGCAGCAGTCTCCATGACCGCCACCCAAATCACACTGCACCATACCAGCCCCTCGTGAACCTTTCTGCGGGTGGTGAGTCCACTGGAAGGTATCAGCTTCGATAATCCCTGGTTCAATCCTCTCCTTCCTCCGTCTGCGCCGCCTCTCACACCAGACAACAATCCACGGAGAGCCCGGTGTTCCTTCTTTAAAACAGTACCTTACTAAATTAGCGCAGGGTTTACAGTATTTCATAAGCTCGTTTACAATTCTCTGATAGTGGCCTACAGACTTGGATGAAAGTGTATGGACCCCTGACATTTGTCCATGAAATTAAGTATTTCTTCCATTGAGTTATTGATCGCTATGTTTTCTTAGGTATATAATCGGTTTATTTTCTTTGTGTGCATTGGAACTACATAAAACGGAGAAAAAGGCACATTTCACATTTCTAACCATTTTATGAATCAAGGCACCTGTTACTTTTGAATGGAAGTTACTTGACATGGTCTATGGATGTACTTTTGCACTGACAAATATATTTATCATTTTGTCAGGAAGCCATAATTTTATCTCAGTGCTGTTGTGGCAAGCTCCCTGTTCTTTAATGGGCAGTTTAAAAGTCTCCATAAGGTAATGTAGTTTTTAAGAAAGTAATTAATTTCTTTTAATGTAGGGTCCTAACTCATCTTTATTAACGTACATATTTCTATATTATCTGTTACAGATGAAGTTCCCAGCAGAGAATGTTTTGCTGTGTCTCATGAATGTTACTGCACATTGGATTCTTGTGGTCTGTTTCCAAAATATTTAATTTCTGCTGACTCAGTACAGTACAAATTTTCTCTTTTGGTATGTAGACAGATTTAGAAATGAAGTCTCGGCTGGCACAAATTAAGCAGGCTGTGAAAGACTCTGTAGAGTAACCATTAAGCATAGTCAAGGAAGTCCTTATACAGCCTGTTTATTGATCTGGAATATAAAATATTTTACTTAAGGCTGTGAACATGGCAGAGAGGTTCCTCACTGTAACTGACTCAATGGGAAATGAGGTTGGCTACAACAGGACGATTCTGAGGAACTGGCGGTAATATAAAGAATAATTTGCACAGATATATTTTTTAAAGAGAGAAAAAAAAGTTTAAAAAAAACATTTTTTATGTTGTTATAGAAACTTCCTGAGGAACAGGTCAAGGGAGGAATCCAAATATGTGTGGACAGTGCACACCATGGACCACAATACACAGATGGATTTCAGCAGTTGCGGGGTTCTAGTGTTAAAGGTACTATTTTGCTACAAGTTTATGTTTATGTACTTTGAAGATTAAGCTAATAGTATTTAATTGTAAAGATTATGTATCTAGAAGAACATGTGTTATTATGTAGATAATGTACCAAATCAAGCACATAATTACATTCATATTTCATTTACAGTACGCCTACTTCCTTCTGAGTAGAAACATCTGATGTGCAGAGAACACCAGAAGATGTCAGTGAACATAGCCTGTATCTTACTGGAAAATAGCTAAAAAATGTAAAATGTAAAAATGTAAAATAAACCCAAATGTTCTCTATTATATATTATGATCATTTATGTTACTATTTGTAAAAATAAAAACAATAAAAAAAAAACACTTTGCTGAAAAATCCTAGACTGAGCGTGATTATTTTCTGTTTTGCAGTATGTGCTGCATTGGGTAACATTTTTACATT
>NC_024327.1:14211255-14214777 GCF_000523025.1 Cynoglossus semilaevis | reverse complement strand
GGACTTTGAAACACTAAAGTGTTAAGACAAGTGCCGTGATCTCACTGAGGTGAAGAGAAAAAGAAAATAACGACTGTAAGCAATCTTTATAAAGGTATTAACAATATGGTTGGTAAGATGACTAAGTCCTATCAGATTCCCACCACAGAGAAGGGTTAATGGGCTGTGCCAGATATTTCTGAGGAAAACATGTTAAACTCAGTTGAAGAGATAATAACTTTGCAGTTAAAAACAATTAATGCTGAAAAGCGAATTCAGGCCAAATATCATATAGTCCCAGACAGTGATGGTTTGTGGAGTACAGACAACACGAAACGTGCATGGGGGAAGATGCAGCGTTTCTCGGGTAAAGATAAATTAGCATTAGCTGTGGTGATTTTTGAGTCAGACTACTGTGAGGCGCAGAATTGATGCTGACCGTAAATTTCAGCGGGAGAAGGAAATAAATTGGATGACATAAGAGTTGATCCAACTGTATCCATTCAGGGAGATGCATGAAGCCGGTCAGGGACATCATTTTATGCCATCAGTTGATGAATGTGTGTCAGAATCTGATTGTAAAGATTATAACGTCACATCAAGGGCAAAGTTAAGACCCGTCGTGGCAAGACGTGTTGACAGAGATATAAGGCAGCAAAAGCTAGTGACATAGATCAGTGGTCAAAAGATATGCAGCATCCTAGGAAAGCGGGAATGAATGTGTGGTCTAAAATAAACAGACAAAATAAACAGGCAAAATATATCAGCTGCATCCCTTTGATGGGGTGGCGATGCTATGCACCATTTTAAACACCTCCGAAGCAACGAGGTTGAGACGAGCGGTGGAGAACAGCATAAGTGAGGATGAGCAGGATCTTGCAGATCTCTGGACAGCGCTCCGCGATTGGATCCAGAGTGTAACAAATGCAACTACTGATTGGTCTAAGGTGTCTGGTTGTACTCAGAAAGTTAATTAACCTGTTGATGATTTTGCACACAGATTTACTGAAACATTTTTGAGACATTCAGGTGTGGCTGGTCTAACAGAAGACAACATCAGCAACAACAATCATGGTGCTTTAAAAGCTAATTTGCTGCAGAACTTAACCTCTGATATAAGGCAACCCATTAAGTTGACGTCTCCAATGTGGTAGGATGTAACTTACACTTTTGACATGCTAATTGGTGCAGCTAAACGGGTTGAGAACAGCATTGAGCACAGAATAAGATCTGTCACAGACCATAGCATGTTTAACAATGAGTACATGGTGAGAGGCCTAGGTGTAGGTGTTAACAACCACAGGGTCAGATACAGAGGATCAATATAGAAAGGAAACAGACATATATCTAATGATGTTTTTTTGGAAGAATTTAATTTATTATCATTGCTTCATGCTGAACTGTCGCTTTAAGAAACTGTTTGCTTCTCATATTATAATCTAGTGTGCTCAAGACTGATGGAGAAATTACCAGACACAGCCACACAGACATTCACAACCGCCTTCTTACTTCATACCCATTCATATACTCACACACAATCACATGATATGTAATCTGATACTTTTGTAAACTAAATAAAAGAGCAGAGGAAGGGTGAAGCAACTGGGAGTTGATGAGGAAGCTGCCAGCAGAGCAAGCTGCACTCTCCCCTTGCAAGTAAAAGATCCAGACGTCTTTTGTGTTGTTACTTTGTCGTCACACATGTTAGAATAAACCTAACATAACTTGGTCCTTCGAGCCGGATGCCAACAAATTAAGCAGAACCTAAGGATCGGGTGGAGAACGACTAGAAACCATGCACGGCCAGAACCAGGTTCTGGGGAAAGACCTGGGGAGTGAATTCTCACTCAGGCCAGTACTCCGACACCTGATCCTAGGCTGCTGATTGACGATACCAGAATAAGATCGACGACAAGGGTGAGAAACAACGTTTTATTACTAGCGCGTGGTTGAAAAATGGGTTTAAGTCCCTGGGCAGTAATCCCTAAATGCTGATAAATGGGTTGCAAATCCCTGGGCAATAATCCCTAGAACTAAGCGGGTTGGAGTCCATGGGCAGCAGCCCCTAGATGTCAAAGGCCTAAAAAAGAGTAAGCTGAAAATACCAGATCAAAGAAAACACTGAACCAAAACTGGAGCACATCATTAGGACATGCCTTAAGCCCATCTCCACCAGAAATACCAAATTTTGATGATAACATTGCAGACGCCTTTCCCATGATACAAGTGGCTGATCTGCACGAGATCCAAATGATCCAAAGGCACCACTCACTATAAAAGTATATAGAACCTGGACAAAAGATGATGTGACGTTCCATCATATAAGCAGGACCCAGAGCAATGTTGTGCAGATATGCAACAGTTAATTAATTCTTACTGCCTGAATGGAGCTGAAGTTCAGCAGGTTTTTCAGGCAGTAACAGGTAAAGACTGGGCTAGAGTTAAAGGTGATTGGAATCCAATGGCAGGATATCCTCCGACACCACTTAAACCTGAAAGTATTCAGGTTTAAGTATTCACCTGAAAGAATTAAAAGATAGAATGCGGGCGGTTTTTGAAAAAATTAATATTGCATTTAAAAGGACAGCACATGTTACTAAAATTGGCCGAACTCGACAAAGAGACAACGAACTATTTGATGATTATCACACGAGAATGGCAATGGTGTTTAAACAAAACAGTGGAATAAGTGATGATGGGGATCAAAATGGCCCTTATCATGAACAACTAAAAAATGTGTTACTGCAAGTGTTATTGCAAGAAACTAAGGGTTGGTTAGAAAAGAATAATGTTTCTTTGCCCACCCAATCCCTTACTGATTTTATAACATGGGCAAATCACGCTGCGAGAGTAGCAAAAAATAAGAAAAAAGCTAAAAGGGAGAAAGGACAGAGCATGACTAGAAAAGAAAGAGCAAACAGAAGAACATTTTGATGGTATTGAAACATTAGTTCTGAGCAAAATTTTCTTATTTGATCCAAGTAAACCAGAAGTTGAACTAATAATAAATGGAAAAAAAATGACGTTCTTATGTGACACAGGAGCATGTAGAACTGTGTGCTGCGAAAAATTAAAAGGCATAACAGAATCAAAAGATTTTATCTTTGTTAAATCAGCAAACGGACTGACTACAAGAAGTCCACTGACTAATCCTGTAACTCTCACAAATCCAGAAAATGGAAATAAATGCCGAATGCAAATTATTTTGGCACCAAATTGTCCAGTAAACTTATTAGGAAGAGATGCAATGTCACAGTTACGACTAGCGATTGTGCCCGATGAGACTGGTGGAATGACTGTGAAAAGAATAGACACAATAAACACTGCTGGCGGTCTGGTAGGCTCCCAAACCCCCCGCCCCCAGCCAACCCCTCCGGGTGGGCGGCGGGAGGTGGAGGCTGTCTCCGCGCCGGCAGTGCCGCGCCGGGCACATTTCCTCCGCAGCGGTGCGCCGTGACCGGCTCTGGGTCGACCGGGAAGGGCTCGGGGGCGAAGGTGGCACACAGGGGCCCCCCTGGATGCCCTTCGCTGGGTGTCCTCGCC
>NC_024327.1:14207737-14211155 GCF_000523025.1 Cynoglossus semilaevis | reverse complement strand
AGGAAGCCAAAATGAAAGCTCAACTAGAGGAAGAGCACACAGCTCTACAGATAACATTAGAACAAAAACGAAGAAAGATAAAGCAATTAGAAGCAATAAAGGAGCTTAGTGCAGCACGTGCAAGAATGCAGGTGTATGATCAAGGTTTGGACATAAAAGAAGAACCTAAAGACATTTTATGCAGTGAGACTGTAGCAGATGTTAAGCCACCATGTCCTACAAATTATCTGCCCTCGTCTGTACCTTCTGCCCCACAACCTGCGATCAACTCCTCGAATCAGAGCACAGCAGAGCTCATAAAGGTACTCGCAGATGCTTTAAACAACAATAGAATTCCAGTTCCTGAGCCCTCAATATTCAGCGGTGATCCGTTGAAGTACAGTGATTGGAAGCTGTCGTTTAAAACTCTGATCGACCAAAAGAATATTCAAGACAAAGAGAAGATATACTATCTTCGCAAATATGTGAGCGGACAAGCCAAGAATGCACTGGATGGCTATTTCCTACTTGGAACCGAATCTGCTTATGCTGCAGCATGGGAGATTTTGGAGGAGAGATATGGAAACCCATTCACAGTTGCAAAGGCATACAGAGACAAACTTCAAGCATGGGCCAAGATTGGACCTAAAGACAGCTCTGAGCTAAGAGAGTTTGTTGACTTTCTCCGGAGCTGCGAAGCCGCCATGGTCCACGTTAAGGCACTGGAGATCCTGAATGACTGTAATGAAAACAGGAGGATTCTTACAAAGTTACCGGATTGGCTAACCGCAAGATGGAACTGGAGAGTCATGGAAAAATGGAGGAGCAGAGTGGTCAGTTCCCCTCTTTCAGCCAATTCGTTAAGTTCCTGATAAGAGAAGTGAAAATAGCTTGTAACCCAGTTACATCACTACAAGCACTAAAGCAAGGTGAAACTGAAAAGCCAAAGCAACAAAGACAACAAAATGTTAAAGCAAAGACATTAACTACAACCTCTAATGAAGAGACTGTGAAAACGTGCGTCTTCTGTAAGAAGAATGGGCATACCTTGCACATATGCAGGAAGTTCGCAGAGAAAGACATTCGAGATAGAGTGAAGTTTGTGCAAGCTGAAAAGCTATGCTTTGGGTGCCTTAAGGCAGGTCATCTCTCAAAGAGCTGCAACAGCAGGAGTGTTTGTGATACATGCAACAAGCAGCATCCTACCTGTCTGCACGAGGAGAGAGACAAAGGAGAGCAAAAGGCACCACAAGTTAAGCAAAGCCAAGTTCAAGAGAAGTCACATAACCAAAATCAAGAAAAGAATAAAGCAAAACCTCAAACAGTGCAACCCAAAGACACCGCCACAGCTTCTACTCTACGAGTCATTCAGGATGAAGCTACTGTGCAAACAGCTTCAATAATTCCTGTCTGGCTATCGTCTGCCACTCAGCCAGCACAAGAGGTGCTTGTATACGCACTGTTAGATTCCCAAAGTGATACAACTTTTGTGCTCAGTGAAGTAGCTGATGCTTTGGAGGCAGACAAAGAACAAGTCAAGTTGAAGCTCTCTACTATGACGTCAAGAACTACAGTAGTTAATTCTCAACGAGTAAAGAATCTGCAAGTTCGAGGCTTTTACTCCAGCAAAAGAATCAGCTTACCACCGTCTTACACGCGTGACTTTATTCCAGCCAACAAAACTCACATTCCGACTGGCGAAACTGCAAAGGCTTGGTCACACCTAGAGCACCTCCAAGAAGAAGTAGCCCCTCTGCAGGACTGTGAGGTAGGTCTGCTGATTGGCTACAACTGCTCAGAGGCATTGCTCCCAAGAGAAATCGTGTCTGGCCAAGAAAATCAGCCCTTCGACTGTTCAGCCAAATTTCAAGAAACATGTCTCAATGATCATCTGCTCACTGGACCTGACCTGACGAATATACTAGTAGGTGTCCTGTGCAGATTTCGAAAGGGCTTAGTCGCAGTGATGTGTGACATCGAAAGGATGTTTCATCAATTTCACGTGAAAGTCGAAGACCAAGATTACTTACGATTCCTGTGGTGGGAGAGTGGTAACTTGGAAAGCAAGCCATCCACCTACAGAATGAAGGTCCACCTGTTTGGTGCCGCTTCGTCCCCTGGCTGTGCCAACTTTGGCCTGAAACACCTGGCAGCTCAAGGGCAGGGTCAGTACGGCGAAGACACCATACGCTTCATTCAAAGAAATTTTTACGTAGATGATGGGCTTGCAAGCGTTCCCACAGAAAAGGAAGCCATTCAGCTGGTAAAGGAGGCAAGTGAACTTTGTCAAGCTGGCAAGTTAAGACTCCACAAGTTTGTTTCTAACAATGAGAATGTGATGGCATCCATTCCAGAAGAGGAACGTGCTGTAATCAAAGATCAAGATATGGCTTTGAGTCTACCTCACATGGAGAGAGCGCTAGGAGTAGAGTGCTGCATCACGTCTGATTCATTCAAGTTCGGAATTCAAGTAAAGTCCAACCCATCGACTAGAAGAGGTGTGCTCTCTACTGTAGCCTCTGTCTATGATCCGTTAGGATTCATGGCACCTTTCGTCCTCCATGGAAAGCAAATTCTCCAGCAAATGTGTAGAGAGAAGATAGGCTGGGACGAAGAACTGCCAGAAAGCCTAAGACCTCAGTGGGAGTCTTGGATTACAGACCTACCTAACTTAGCTGACATGGAAGTCAGAAGATGCTACTTACCTTCAGATTTTGGGAACATCAAGAGGTTTGAACTTCACCACTTCAGTGACGCAAGTACCTCAGGATATGGTATGTGTACTTACCTTAGAGCTGTTGACGAATCCGATGAAGTCCATTGCAGTTTGGTAATGGGAAAATCAAGAGTTTCGCCAACCAAAGTCATGACGATACCAAGACTTGAGCTGTCTGCGGCAGTAGTTGCAGTTCGAGCCAGCGACATGCTTCGTAACGAACTGGAAATCCAAGACCTGAAGGAATACTTCTGGACGGATTCCACAGTCGTTCTTGGCTACATAAACAATGACGCCAGAAGATTTCAAGTGTTCGTAGCCAATCGAATACAAAGAATCAAATCAAGTACAAAGCCTGAGCAATGGGCCTATGTTGCATCTGAGGACAATCCGGCAGATCATGCCTTTCGAGGGTTGACTGCAGAGCAACTTAAGACGTCCAATTGGTTCTCTGGACCGAAGTTTCTTTGGCACAAAGAATTACCTGTCCAAGAATGCAAGGTGGGAGATGTTAAAGATGATGATCCGGAGCTTCGCAAGGTTCTAGTGTTTAACACTCAAGCAAAGGAAGACAGATCGTTACTCAACCGCTTTGAGAAGTTTTCTGACTGGTCAAGGGTAGTACAAGCAGTTGCCAGATTGAAACGACGAGTCAAAGAACACAAAGGTGTGAAACAAAGAACGGACGAGAGTACAAGTTTAGAAGAAAGGAAAGAAGCGGAA
>NC_024327.1:14189142-14206697 GCF_000523025.1 Cynoglossus semilaevis | reverse complement strand
TGTAACTGTTGCTATTTTAATTTCCATATTGACATAACATTTCTTTTCATTTTGTATAAGAGACTCATTTTGTGAATTATCAAGTTATTTGTAATTTATGTTTTATGTGTAATTTTTGCATGTTTTTATTATGAAAGGCTAAGGGTACTTTATTTTGAAACCTACGTTGAGCTGTCAGGCCTGTGACGTTTGCCAAACAGGAGAGAGATGCGAGCATGTTCACTTCGTGACACACAGCTACCCAGTTAAGATGTTACGCTGTCGAGTTAATATCAAGGGTGTAAACTAGAGTAAGCTACACAGTTAAATATTAAAAGTTATATGGTGAAGACTGAAGATAGAAGATCTACAGATTTCCTTTCATAGCATGCAGCCAACGAGGTATTTATTTGTCTTTATTTTTTGTTATGAATCTTGTACAGAATATTGAGTGTGCTAATGTGAACTGTAATACTGTGTATTGCTAGTTTCACGGTTTGCGGAAGTCTTTGGATGGTTGTGGAGAGGACAGAGACTTCAATAAACCCGTTGAAGAAATCACTTGCGTCTGCAAATGCTTGGGAGGGAGTCACAGTGTTTATGGCAGAGAATTCAAAGACACAAGCTCTGCAACCTCATATGCTGGGTTTCTTAACTTGGCTTGTTGAATTTGATGGATGGATGGATGATAGATGGATGAGTAGATGGTTGGATGGATGGATAAATGAATGGATGGATGAATTAAACTTAAAGGTTACTCTTGTCTTTGCTCTCTTGTAAACTGATAATTCTTGTGTTGTATAATTTTTAATAATTAATTTGATTCCTTAGGGTTCTTTGTTGATTCCTGATTTTTCTTTAATCCTTTTAACATTACTTTTATGTGACATAGGAACCTGATGTAGGTTGAACCTTTATGACTCAGACCCTCTTTAGTGGTCTATTATGGTAGACTTGGACTTAGACATGAACAGTAGCTACTCAGGACTAAACACATGACATAATTAAGAAAACAGTAAAAAGATTACTTCTGTAAAATAAAATCAGGGTGATTTCTTTAAGTAAAACCCTAATGCAAATCTAAGTAAAGCTTGATTTTGTAATGATTCCCCACACTCACACCAGGAAGACAAAAAAACTCTCACCAGGAAGACAAAAAGTCCAAACCTCCACAGATTTAGGCCAATGAAGCCCTTTCACATAAATATCTTCAATACTGAATCTTTAAAATCTGTAGTTCATTTTGTGGAAAAGTTTGTACAAAAACGGCTACAATAAGATGTCTTTTCGGAAATTAACAAATATAGAACTAAAGCAACCATGGTAGTTGCAAAAATATAAATATATTCATTACTCTGAGTCACACTGCACAAAAGTCTGGTTAAGAATGTCTAAATGTTAGCCAAAATAGCTACAGGAAAACTAAGACTAGCTTGGAAACAGCTCTGATGGCAAACATGCAAGTTACAACATTTAACAAAATGAATGACTGAGATCACTATGCGCTCATCCTGAGACCCAGATCAGTTGATATTAATAACATTGAGAATTACTGCTGCAAAGACTGAAGATCAGATTTCAAATACATAGCTTCACATATCAAATGGAATTTAATAACAAACAGCACAAGCACACAAAATAGCAACTCAAAATACAAGACAAAAGCATTACAATAAAAACTCAGAAAAGGGCATGAAAGCTCTGAAGGGATTGATCACAGACAACATGACAGAAACCCGGTTAGGGCGGTTGGTACCTTCCAGTGGACTCACCACCCACAGGAAGGTTCAGGGGAGTTGGTACGGTGCAGTGTGATTTGGGTGGCGGTCATGGACACTGCTGCCCCCACGACCCGGTAACATAAGCAGACGAAGATGGATGGACAACATGACAGAAACTGGCAACTGATGGGAACAGGGGAGTTGGAGTAAACTGATTCAGATGACAGAGACAATGGGAAACAGCTGTGGCACATTGGAGCAGGTGTAGCTCATCAAGAGGGCAGAAAACAGACAAAGGACAAAAAGGTGCCAGTCATATCCAATGGCAACAGGAACTCTTAATATTGCTTCAATATCCAATCACTCAAGTTTTAAAATATTTAAGAACTTTTTTACTAGTGGATTTGGACTGCTGGTTCAAATCCCACCCTGGCTGTAGTACTAATTATTTAAGAGCAGTTTATAAATTAAAAAAGCAGAGTGAGATGGACATTATTTGATGTCCACATCACTCTACCACCAACTCTCTGGGTTAGGTGGGTGGAACACAGAAGCACAGAACTAGATAAACTGAAAACAAGACCTATTTAAAAAAAAAAAAAGGCCCAAAGACAGAAAAAAAAAAAGAAAAAAAAAAATCCAGGCCCAAGTACCCCAACACTTGGCCTGGCTTTTTCTGTACCTCAGCCTAGGGAACTTGTCTTTGGTAAGGAGTCTCTCCTAGATCAAGGCATGCCAACAGTCAAAGTCTCCCCCAGCCGAACCAAGAACTGCTGAGGGAGCGTCAGTCACAGAAACCAGAACTTCTGAGGGTGCAATGTCCTCAGGCACCTCCAGAGGCGTGACGTCCTCAGGCACCTTCGGAACCACTAGAGGAGTAATCACTATCGCTGCCTCCGGCACCACCGGAGGTGTGGCCACCCTCGCCTCCGGCATCACTGGGGAGGTGAGCGCAGCCACCTCTGGAATCACTGGAGATCCCAAAATTAGAGGTTTGGGGGCCGCTGGCCCACCAGAGGCACAGACCGAGAAGGAGCCATCAGATGTGTCCGCAGCAACCCCGGGAACCAACAGAAGTGGGTATGCTGCGGACCCAGGAAGCACTGACCCTACCCCCCTTTAAGGGACGGCTCCTGACATCCCAAAATGGGGGCTGGGAGGGTGGGAAAAACAGGTCCCATAGATGGAGAGGCTGCTGGAGCCACTGAGATGGAGGTAGAGGCATCCGCGGGCATGAAGTAGGAAGGGACAGAGAAGAAGGCTGTAGTCGACCCACTACAGATCGCAGATACCCACTACAGGTCGCAGAGACAGCCACAGCAGGCATTCTTCCAGGAAACAATGACCCTGCCCCTCCTTTAAGGGACGGCTCCTCTTGTCCCACAATAAGTGCAGGGATGGTGGGAAAAACTGGCATCACTGCTGCTGCAGGGAACATTGAGCGTGGTCAGGTTGCAGAGCGCTCAACTGTGCCTTTACTTTCTCCCATTTTAGCTGCGTGGCGCCGAAATCCACCAGGAGAGCCTCCCAGTACGCTGGGTCCAATCTTGGTGGGATCATTCTGTCACGTGTGGGCATCGACATGGCACGAAGCAGGCAGGACCCAAATGCAGGACTGGTGCAGGTAGTTTATTTCAAGATTCAAAATTCCAAAAACCAAGACAGAAGCATACGCAAAGTCGAGCAGAGCTGAGAACACGAACAGAGTTGAGCACAGCAACAGACTTGCTCAGGAACAAACTAGGAACAGCTACAACAAAAAGCTTGACACACCGCTGGCACAATACAGCGCTCAAGACAGCGCGCGCACAGACAGTCTCTTAATGATCCAACCAGGCCAGAGAGGTATATATACAAGGAGCACCAGGTGACACAACTGAGGCTAATTACAGAGACACAGGTGAGTGTGATGACACAGATTACCCCACACAGCAGACAGCAGGAACAGGAAACAGACAGACCTGACAGTTGGTTCTGTTCACTTTGGATTTCCTCATCACAAAACCACTGAAGACCTTTGGTTTTAGGTTGAACTACAAACGATGTTTTGTTGATATTGTCTGTTAAGTATAAAGCATTCTGCATAAACACTGTGTAATCTCTGTATGCCTTTTAATCACAAAGGCCTCAGGATTAAAATAATATTAAAATACAAGTGTTGTAATCTCTTCTAAATTGTTTTAAAAAGTTTTATGAGATTTTGTGAATGTTTGAGAAACCAAAAAATCCACCGCTTGACACCTTTTGTGGTGTACAGATGAGTTGATAAACAGATGATGATGGCAAAGAGCTCATACATGACTCAGTGCTGTCCTATAAATCTTTTACAACTGTAATACTATTGTGTACACAGAAGATAATATATCTATGACAGTTGTGGCTTGCTGTTGTCGTTTGAAAAACAATACCCCATAAATTTCATCATTTAAAATTATTGCCGATGATGCTCAAAAATTGCAACATTTCTGCCTAAACTTAGCAAATTGAAAGAAGCTGATTTAGAGTGCATTTCTCCCAGGGTACTATAATTCCTAAAGTGAACAATTAGTCCATCTGATATATATTAGCACATGACGGTGAACGAAAAAAATTTAAAAAAGAGGTAATATTCTCATGCTTGGTCAAGGGCATCTTATGTGCGTATGTATTTCATTAGTTCACACAGATTCTGACCAACCCACTGACTCATGTTGATTTCCTGTTGATTTGGGGGAAATAAAGATAAAGCTATTTGGCATTCAGAAGCTTTTCAGTAGGGTTGTCCCAATATGAATGAAAACAAAATGTGTAGGTGTGTAGAAAATGCTTCTACACACCTACACATTTTGTTTTCATTCTTGTGCTAACCGATAGCAAATACTGTCATCAATACTTCTTTAGATTGTATTTCAATAAATAATATGCAATGAAATGAACAGCCATGTTCCAGTTTTACTTGATTGATATTCTTCTGTCAATTAAGTAATTTTAATTGCTTCTGTATATTCTTACAATGGTACTTCAAATACAGTCCTTTTTAATGAGACGCCGACTCAATCTAACTCAATTCTTCTACATAAGTGATACACAGAATGAGATTGTATTTCTGTGCAGACCTCAGTGGAAAATGTGTAACAACAGTTACAGTAAATATGAACACATATAGGACATAAAGATTGAATAAATATAAGTATCTGAAAGTGACAATATATTTTGTATTTTTATTTGTATTTGAATTGCCACTGTGTGTCTGAGACTATCATTGAGATTTTAAAAACACATGGAAACACATTGGAAAAAGCTCCAAAGTTTTTTCTTTAAAAAAGTTTTTAAACAGGTGCATGATGCTGCTTCGTGTGCAGTTCGGTAGAGAACAAAAGTATGTGAAGCTGTCTGAGCTTACATTCAAAGCTTTCTTGAAAGAAGGTGAGAACATAGACGGTTTTCTTAATAGACAGAAATGCATGACCTCACATTTTGGAATACTTCTTGCCTAATTTACTATTTGGTTTTATTACAAACTAGTGTGCCTAAAATTTAACACACCAGAAGACAGACAGTCAGACGTGAAGGTGTGTGACCAGTCTGACACAGAGATTGACTCAGAGGTTTTTGAAGAATTAGTGCAGGAATCAGCTGGGCCCTTCAGCATCATGTTGAACAATGAAGGATATGGTAATCATTCAAACAACTCACTTATGTGTTTATTCATATAGGCTCTGATGTGACTATTTATCATCATATTAAAATACAATAGCTCTATATAACCTAATATGGTTCTATTTTGTACACATTTCTTGCACAGGTGCCTCTCAGTCATCATTATGCTCAGTAGACACAGTCATCCTGAATTTCTCTGTGTGAAGAAGCAGCTGCTGAAGAAGGAAGCCAGCCTAAAAGGCCATGCCATACAAACTATGAGGCAAAAGTGGTGCGACGCAATGGATATCACTATTGAGTCCAAGCTAAATATAGTTTCATGTCATGGAGAATGTTTAAAAAACCAAAGCCTGGAGGTGAGCACATTATGCAAGAATATCGGAAAACGCAGTCTCTCACAGAATCCACCAGACGACAGATGATTAACATTCTTACTGCTGAGATGACAGAAACCCATGGGTAAGCATTGATATTGATATACATATAGCCTGTAATGAGATTGTCAGTATTACAATTTTAATTACTTAAATTGTGTCCTCTAATGTCATTTGTGTGTGATGGCTTCATTGCATTCACACAGGACATCGCCCCCAAAAAGTGTCAGAGTGATGTATGCACACGGCATTGTGGCTTTGTTACAACCATTTATATTACAACCAGCATAATGTACATAACTCAGTGGTATGTTCATAGTATTGTTTTTAATGAATTTGTAATTACTGGAATACTACTCGACCCTGAGAGTGGCTCTGATACCTTGCATGGCGATTGAAAACCATACAAAGAAAAACTGCAGAAGATAGAGGTGCCTCTGTCAGCAGATCTCCCAAAGGTATAGCGTTTTAGTGTAGATCATAACAATAGTAATTTGTTGTTACACTTGTGAGTTGTTACTTGTCCTGGCAAGAGTCACATTGTGTTTTGTCTTGAGTTGGGGGACCAGGACATAGTCGACAACCCTTCACCTCTGATAACACGACTTCAGATGAGGATATTCAAGCAGTTATTGCGGTTTTGAAACACTCTGCTGATGAAAGATGAAAGCAAATCAGCAGATGTCTTCTTGGTTTTCCCACATTTTTTGGACACGCCAGGACTTGTACAACATCTTAATTCAATTATTTCATAGCAATTTCCAGTATAGCCACAGTGCTTTTCATTTTTACTCTTTGTTTGCATGTGTCTATTACAGATTGAGCAAGATTTCAGACTTCTGTTTGGAGAGACCACTGCCAACAAATTCTTGGAGAAGTTCAAAGCTAAAGTAATAAAGAAAAGTCATCAACTTGTACCTGTAGTGGGTCTGAAATAGCCACATGTAGTTTATAATAGTAACAGACACCCCCTCTTTTACATGTTAATAATTGAACCTTTTTAAGTACAGTTTAGTCTCTGCTCTGCTTTGTTCTGCACACAGGGCATTGTGGCTTTGTTTCCCTATTTGGAAGACCGTTTTTCACAACATGGATATGTAAGTAAAAGTGTCATTACAACCAGCATAATGTACATCACTCAGTGGTAAGTTCATAGTATTGTTATTAATGAATTTGTAATTACTTAGGAACACTACTACGACCCTGAGAGTGGCTCTGGATACCTTGCATGGCGATTGAAAACCATACAATGAAAAACTGCAGAAGATAGAGGTGCCTCTGTCAGCAGATCTTGCAAAGGTATAGCGTCTTAGTGTAGATCATAACAATAGTGATTTGTTGTTACACTTGTGAGTTGTTACTTGTCCTGGCAAGAGTCACATTGTGTTTTGTCTTAAGTTGGGGGACCAGGACAAACACTCTGCTGATGAAGACACTGTCCGTGAGAAGATGAAACCTACCTTCACTTATCGCCAAGCAATAGTCAATGATGAAAGCAAATCAGCAGATGTCTTCTTGGTTTTCCCATGTTTTCTGGACACACCAGGACTTGTACAACATCTTAATTCAATTATTTCATGACAATTCCCAGTATAGCCACAGTGCAGTAACTCTCATTGTTACTCTTTGTTTGTATGTGTCTGTGTTATGGATTGAGCAAGATTTCAGACTTCTGTTTGGAGAGACCACTGCCAACAAATTCTTGGAGAAGTGGCCAACTTCTTTCAAAGCTAAAGTAATAATGGAGAGTCATCGACTTGTACCCACTACAGAACTCTTGGATTTGATGCGCAGTGCAGAGTCAGCGGCTGAAGTTGAGAATGGTACGACATTGTTTACTTGATATTTCTGATTGCACACATGTGCAGTGCCTTTTTTGGTAATGGTGCAACCTCTCAAATGAATATGCTATGATGTTAACACATTTTTGGTTTACATAACTCTGTCATGTAAATATGTAGGCTGGGACAGTGACATGTCTACTATTTTGCTGCTGCTACATCTACTGCCACCATCTGCGCAAGGTCGAAAAAGGCCAGGAAAGATGTTTACATCTCAAGCTGTCCATCAGCTCATTAAATTAAAAAAGGTTTGTTAAAAAGTTGAATGAATGAATTTTTCTTTACTTCAATCTCACACACAGTTTGAGGTGTGATCAAATGTAGTCTAATCAGATTTTACTCACCACAACTTATGTTGAATGTCTTCTGTCACAGACTGGAATCAGTGTGCAGCAGCATTTAGACAACATCACCCTTAGCAGCCAGTCCTACCTTCTTGCAGTGGGAACCACACCAAGCAGCATTCACCACTACTTCATTGTGATCGACAAGCATGCACTTCCTTGCAAGGCAACTGGTTCTGTGGGAGTCTTTGACAAACTCTTTAAGGCCCATTATGTCTTTGGTATGTCATACAGTTCCTCCTTGACCAACTTTTTCACTTTTGTGCAAACTACCATCTGCAACATTGACATGGGAGAAACATAACAGGCTCACTTACCGCCCACATTTGATTGTCTGTGGCAGAGTTGAATCTAAAATGCCCGTTTTTTTTTGTTTGATTATTGTATTATTTTGATTATTGTTCAGATTATAGATGGAAAACTGTAATTGCTTACTGTGCCTTTAATTACAGTTACTTGTCAAGAACATCTCCATGCATATGTAGTGAGAAAGCATGATTTTGTTTACTTTCATGTGGACAACCTACAATATCCTAGGCCTTTTGACCTACAAAGGTCATGTGAAGTGAATAACTATTCCTTATTCATTGTCCCATATTGCTTTCTTTTGTAAGCTTTCATTTTTATTTTAATATGTCGTATAGACAATGCAAATATGAAAAAAAATACTGGCACTGGCAATACTATGTTGTGTCCTGTTTATTTTCATTTCATAGTACATCACATTAATTCTGTAATGCTGCTTCAAATGAAATAAAAGCACTAGAGAATCTAAGGCTAAAGAGAATTACACATTAAAGTGTCTTTTTTTTAATAAATTTTGAGTTAACTGGGTTCTCTACAATGTAACTATAGTACTCTGAACAGTGTAACTATGTCACAGTGTTACATATTTGTCCACATTCCATTGTTATTATTTACACAGTATTGAGTAGAATTTACTCTGTAAATGTTACACTGACCATAAAGTAAAATTTACACAAATTTTGAGTGGGACCAAATATTATCTGAAACGGAGTTAATTTCAACTCTTTAAGAGTTAGATTAACACTTACTGTGTATTTTTTAATTTAATTAATGAATGAATAAAGTATTATTCTGTTCCTAATGTTGGGTGAAATAATTTCTCTATACCCACATTTATATTAAAAAAGGATTTTATTTTTTTTAGATACATTGTTTGAAAAAACTGTTCCAGAATTTAAACGAGTTTAAATGTGCGCCACCAGGGAAGGTACGCAAGGACCGTTTGCACCTTTATATAATTTTGACAAAACTGGAAAACTTAATATACCGAGGGAATTTTCTTCTGTCAATTTTCTGTCCTATATTCGATTATATCTTTGGCTATTTGTTCTACTGTAGCTGGAATGGTAAAGGTTTTAGCTAATGTTTTAGCTAATCTTATACACAGTGGGGCTTCAAGATACGATCTACCCGTAATACAAATAAATAATTCACAAATAGAAATGTTCACATAGATATTTTGCCATTATGGAATATCTTGTCCTATTGAAACAATGGTTGACTCCCTCCATGCCAAAACACCGCGGACACCAAACACACCGGGCAGCGCTGGCTCGCCACTTCTGAGCCTCCTCTGAAGTTGGAGATGCACACATGAGGTCCTGCGGTCTGGGTGGTCTCTCTACTTTAGTGACCTGTTGCTAAGCAGCTAATAATAGTCGTGTTTGCTGAGTAAGGTTTGCCCTTCTGGAACCAATCAGATGCAAGAAAGTCCTGCAATCTGACAGCCCCAGAGGACGGGATCTCGGCTCTTTTTTCCTCCCTCTTAGCCCGCCTCCTCCTCTGCCTCAAAATGGTGAGAGGTATTTTCTTCTCTTCTATTGAAACTCAGAGCTGGCCGTGACGCGCGGCCCAAGGAAAACCACATAGATCTCTAGCAGAATGCCACGACCATCGAGCTTTCTTAGCCGTCGACTCGTGTGTGGGAATCACTTTGCGCACATCTCCTTTTAAGAGAAACCTGCTTTGTACTTTCCCAAGATACTCAGTGAGTGCGGTGGAAGCGGCGGAGACCCCCGGATCACGAAATGTTGGGATGGAAGACACAGACTTTGATTCGCCGTCTCCAGCAGGAGTATGAAGTCCTACTTCGCGGGTGTACGATCTCCGAGAGTGAAACTTGGGATATCGCTGCACGCTTTTGGGGAAATACCATAAAGTGAGAAACTGTAACCATATCGCAGTCCCCGCAACATGGCCTCGGCCGCTAATGCGCCATCCGAGCAGGAAAACAGAGACCCAGATCGGCCGAGAGTAACGCGGAGGAACAGGGGGAACTACTCCCGCAGCACACCGCTGTATTTGGAGTATTTGCAGCGGCCGAGTTACTGCGATGCCGGTTTTGCTTTGGAGCAAATATCAGAGGTAATTGCTGTAAATCCTAACTCCTAAAACCACGATCCATGCTGCTAGTTTTCTTGGATCAAGCGTTAAATGTGTCCAAACTAAGTCCAGTGGCTGCTAGGTAACGGGACGGTCAGGGCAGGAGGGGGGATACAGGGGTAAGGCAAGGTTGTAGCAAACCCTGCGAATGTTTTGCCTCCTATTTATTTGCAATATTCACACTTAAATCAGTGTTGCCGGCTTCTGTTAAAAGATGCTAAGCAGGATCAGTGTGCGCACAGCACCAACATGGGATTCCCGTGCATTTATCGTAACACCCAGAGCTGTAACGGTCTGAGGGAGAGCAAAACATGCATCTTCCAGCCGCAGTCAACACAAGAATTGACGCTTCCATAACGTCCACACTGACGTTTGGCTCCAAGACCAGCGTAAGAATGATTTGGCGGATGAGAGTTTTTTTAGAAGCTTGTGTGAGAGAGAGCGAGTCAGTTAAATAGCTTCAGCTGAAAAGACAAACAGTGAAATCCATGTGGTTGACTTCATTGGATAACAAATATTGGGAATGTGTGATGGCTCCTCACTCCCCATGCAGGTCAGAACACAGGCTGCTCCAGGACTGTGTTTACTCACATTTAAAGGACCATTGCTGATGTTATTATTTAATTCTTTAGTACTAGTTCTTTGACCAAGAGGCAGCACTTGGTCTTTTATACACAGATTCATATATATGGTGCTCTCAGTTAAGTTGAAGTGAATAAGTGGGATGTTTTTTCTTTTCTAGTAAGGGTAAAAGTTTTGGTTAAAATGTGCAATTGATTGAAGTCAATGAAGAGTCCCTTACAGGTTCTGTGCAGAAAAGTGTTTTTTCTGTGTGTTTTTGGGGCAGTGGCCGCATGGTGGTGCAGTATAAGCCACTGTCACACAGGCACTGTCCTACACCAAAAGGTTGCAGACATGGGAAGTGCTGCATGAAAAACCTTCATGTTCAAGATTTGTTGTTTGTCCCTGTATGTGGTATTGCGTTAGACTGTCTAAAGTGTACCTTGTATTCTGCCAGGTGACCATTGGCTTCCAACTAGCCATGTATTCTTGACAAAGTAGTAGACGATGGCTGAATTCTATCACAATATGATGTGTAGGTTTTAAAAAAAGGTGTAGTTTCATGTGAATAATCACAGCCTGGCTTCTGCTGTGACAGCAATTATCAGACTCTGCAGGTGACCTGTGGAGGATTAAGATGCCGTCCCCTTACGCACATTCTTCTTAGGTTACAGTTTATACATGTTACTGATTTGACACAACTGGCATCTGTCGTTCTGGGGAGTCTTGCAGTGGTTTCCTGGCGTCTCCCTGACAGATGTGCATATTTTAGTCACTAAAGATTAGGAGAGTGAGACTGAGATTGTGTTTAAGTATTTTCATCACCTGAAGGGATAAAAACCTTTTTATTAGAGGCATATTTTTGCATTTAAACTTAAATTGAAAGTAAACCAAAAAAATTTTTCAATACTGAATATTGCTGTATTTTTGAATTGATAATAACTTTTGGATTTCTGTCTTGATTGCAGGGGAAGGCGACTGGAAGGAAAGCACCCCTATGGCTGAGAGCAACGTTCCAGAGACTTTTATTTAGGCTTGGCTGTTACATACAGAAGAACTGCGGAAAGTTTTTGTTTGTGGGCCTCATGATTTTTGGAGCATTTGCTGTGGGCTTGAGGGCTGCTAATTTGGAGACGGATGTGGAGAAACTCTGGGTTGAAGGTAAGTCATTTGTGTTGGTTATATGCTGTTCTCAAAAGACTAAACTCACCTCCACTGTTCCACTGTGTGTATTGTTTCACAAAAATGTGCTAAAACTATTTTTCATTTCAAAGTTTACTGCCATTACTATAATGTCTGAGGGGGCATAAAGTGTTTTTTTTTTTTTGGACAAAAGACAGTTGGTGGGTGCTGCTACACAAGCCAGGAGAATTGTTTATTGTTTACACTATGGCAAGTATCCAAGAGAAAATTGCACATCATATAATTTCTTCAGTACTTGCACTGTTTCAAACCATGCTAGATGCATGCACAAGATGTGCAAGAAGTGGCTGTAACTGCACCCAGAAGTAAGTTAAGTTGTAATTAAGTTCATAAGCAGCTTTTGGGGTAGAGAAAACTTTTGTCAAAGCCACCATTTTGTGTGAGAGAGTGTGTGAGTGTGTCTGCCTGCCCCCAGCAATTGAATTCTCAGTGACTGTGTGTGGTCCCGTTTTGGACAGCTCTCAACTTTCCAAAAAGATTAGTCTCCGGCTGGAGGGAAAAAGTGGAGCGAGGACAGGAACTTGTTGTTGTGGAGCAGAGGGGCCACTCACTTGTAGATTAAGAAAAAACTTTCAAGGAGCATTTTTTATTATAGAATAGGGGACTGTTCTTATGGGTGGTGCCTGGGGGGTAGGAGGAAGGGGCTGTGGGATTTCTTTCCCTTCTTTCCTTTGAGGGCAGAGTATGTTGCGGGAGTCATGAATGGAGGAGCAGACGTTGTTTGTGAGAAATTGAGGCATAGTTTTTTACAACAGATTTTTCACATGTTTGAGGTTGCGCCTTTAATTTCCATACTAAAATGGATTAGTAGGGGGAAAAATCTTCTGTTGACTTTTGTCTTACACACCTCTTCTTAGGTGTGTTTTTTAAGAAAAGTAATCTGTGTTAAAAATAAACTTAGAGCAGGGCAGATCAATGTTAAGCATTTGCAGTATAGGGTATTAGAGTGTTAATAAGTAATTAATGCAAAGGAATGAACAATTCTTGCTGTCTTTTAACAAACACAAAGTGCCTTCTCTGATGGAGAATGTCATTAAGAAAATGGTTTGTCCTTGACTGTTATTAGCCACACCAATAAACATTTTGTTTTATGAGTTTTGTCAAAATATTTTATATTATGTCAAAGAAAAGAAAAGAAAGTGAATTATTTGTCATTGCACACAACAAAATATGACCTCTGCTTTTAACCCATCACCAAAGTCAGCAGGGGGCAGCTTGAGCATCCTGGGAGCAGTGTGTGCCATGCTCTGTGCACCTTAGTAGAAACTTGGCAGCTGGTGGACTCGAACCTAAAAACCCTCCGTACCCAAGTCTGCTTCCACTAAGCCACCATTGCCCTCTTACTAATGACTAATAACCAACCGAATATGAAATGTTGCACCTCATGTCATACCTGCTGCAGCGCTGCAATCAAGCGATTGGTTCCACCTGCGCTCACCGGCTGTTGCTGATGAGCGAGCAGCGTATTTAAGCTGCAGCAACACACTCCTCGCGGTCAGATAGTCTCTTCTGTTCGCGAGGGCTGCATGTTCTTGGTCAGTTTCTAATTGTGTAGATTTTTCCGCTGCCCAAGCCTTTCCTGTTGTGACGATCCACGCCCGCTCTCACCTGCTCTGTGGACGAGAGTCGTCCCATCTTGTTGAGGAGAGTTTCTGCTGTTTTCTGCTCTGCCTCTCCGCTCCTGTTTTGGTTCCGCTGCTTCGCAGCCTAGAGGGAATCCGCCGCGGTGACGTCACTCCCGTGGGAGTCCCTAAGGGCGGGCATACACTGTACGAATCTTGTCGTTGATACCATCACACACTGTACGAGTGATGTACAGACAAAGCTCACGATTTATGTACTCATCGAACATGACTCACACTGTGCGTGTGAAAACGGCCCGTCGGCCCCTGCTGACTGTCCTGTCTATTGACAGCTGTCAATAAAGATTTATTTGAAAGCTCCGACGCCGGTCATTAGCAACATGCTATTCAAAAAGAAGAAGCCTGTCATTATGATTGCTGCGATACTGTGCGCTGAAAATTCGAAAAAGAAGAGGCGCCGGCGCATCTGGAGTCGGAGATGGCTCAATAAACGTGGACAGTACGATTATTTATTTATTGTTTATTACGTTTATTGTGGACAGTGCCACAGCTCTATCAATCTCGCCTCCATATTTTCATGCCACCGACGCCTCGCCATGGTTACTAGCACTTTGCGCAGGCGTACTGAGGGAGAAATGCTTCGGTCGGCTCGGGGCTCTGCTTCCACTGTGCGAAACAGTTTGTCGGCCGACCCAAATTTCTGACATGTCAGAAATTTTTCCGACCGTCCGATGGTGGTTCGGGAACAGATAATCAGCCCTTGTGATCCCCTGTACGGAAAAAGACGCCCGACGAAACGTGAAATCGGGCCGAGCGTCGCCAGGTCGTGCGTCTCAAAAATCGGGTCAAAAACGGGCTAAAATCGTACAGCGTATGCCCGCACTAATACGCGGAAGTAGCTACTTCAACAACGGGATATCTAAGCAGAGGTCACGTTCATCAAAGAGACTTATTGCTCCAAGTGGTGACTTCCTTTGTTATAAGACTGTTAATCATCAATACTCCACGCTTATTCCTGAGACCTCCTTTTATTTTAAATTGAGGCACCTTTTGTTGAAAGACCCTTCGCTACCCAGACACGTGTATTTATTCTCCATATTTGTTTAAAAGACTTCCTTTATTTCAAGTGGAGACACTTTTTGTGGAAGGACTTTGCACTGCCAAGACACGTGTGTTTAGCTGAACCGTGAGTAAACTTTTAAAAGAACTTTCTATCTCGGTGTGTTGCATTTGGGTCCAAAGCCTGACGTCCCTGACACCTCAGTCTGATGGCAGCTGTGTCATATCCAGCAGTAATTTTCTGAAGACTGACTGGTGTAGAGCTCCAGCTGTATATGGTGCTGTACACGTACAACACTTTTATAAAACTTGATCTCTAAATCTATTTTATTTTTTAAACTTATCAGCTACTTCCTTTTTGCACTCTCTTAGCACTATGTGCCACCATAATTTTTAGCGGATTATTGGTTACAGCAGGCCATTTTCCTCAACCCCTTCTAACTTGCCCCAGAGTTGATTAACTGGAAATTTTCCTCAGTTAAACAATTACAGCCAAACTACACACAAAGTAAGGGAAAAAAGTTAAAAAGATGTCTCTCCAACAGAGATGGCTTATTTTGACTACAATACTGCATACAACTGAACCTGGTCCAGCGTTGGCTCACACTGATACACAGAGATCTACTCACAGACACTGACAAAGAGACTGGGTTTCCTATGTCCCGGTATGTGAGGGGTTCTTGAATTTGGTAGGGAGAGATCTGTTTGTTTAGATTAAACTGCACAGCTGAGGGATAGATTAGTTCTGCCTAGACCATGAAACACCGTGCTGGGCCGTGCTGGGCCATCGTTGGATAGAGGAAAAGCAGAGAGAGGAGGAGAGGAGTGGCTGTTTGCGACCCATGCATGACCCCGCCTGGAAGCTGTGTGGCCTTTGGACGCACACACGCACATTACAACTCGTCTCATATTTGATCTCTTAACTCCTTTTACAATGAACTCTGCATTTGTGATTTTACTTTTGTGTCAGCCGTCACCTGTGTTTGGGTAGTGTTGAGATTTTAAGCAGACGACCATTAACTGTGTATTGTAGTCAGCCAGTGTGTTTATTCTACACTCACTCATGTGCCAAAGCATTTACAGAGATTGTCTCTTCTCACACAGCACTCACTCACCATTGTTTCTAAACACTCTGACACAGGAAGTTCTGTTTATTAGACAAAATGACATAGACCGATTGGGGATGAGTTGGACGAGCACACACAAATGTGCAACTGCCTAACTTGCAGATGTTCCTGATTTTCTACTTTACCTAACATTTTAGGCAATGTAGTGTCACATTTCTTCTAAAGTTGTAGTGCATATTTAAAGCAGAGTGCAATCACCATGTAGATAAGCACTGTTTATATCCACTTTGACACTCAGTAAATGATTAGCCACAACTGGAAGTGATAGTATTAAGGTCTCCCATGTTGCGCTCAGTCTCGCCCAGCACAAACGTATGACTTACTATACACAGTGCACTCTCTTTGGCATCTGAACTCATGCCTTTTGCCCTCCGTGCGACTCCAAATGCATCCTGAGTTGCTAATTTCTGATGATTCTGGATGATCTTGTGATGATTAACTATAAGCCACACTCGGGGCGCAAAGATGTAGAAGGGAAGAACAAGAGTTCCTCCTGACTACAAATGGAACACTTTTGTGTTTTTGTGTTAAGAAAAACACAGCCAGTTTGTAAAGTAAATAGCTGGGTGTCTGCCTCTAATTAAAACAGTATCGCGTAAACATTGGCCTTCCTCTAGAACATACGTGTCAAACTCAAGGCCCGGGGGCCAAATGCGGCCCGCCAAGCCGTTTTGTGTGGCCCGTGGGAGCTTAAAAATCTTTATGCATGCAGCAGAGTTTCTTAACCTAATTTTTACTTTAATTAGTAAAAATTAAGTACATATTTTCATTGTGTACCACTGCGGCCCGGTACCAAATGATTTATGGACTGGTACTGGTCCGTGGACCGAGGGTTGGGGACCCCTGGTCTATACAGTCTTCTAGTTACAACCGGCCCTTCAAGGGGAACTGTATTGATGATGTGGCCCCTGGTGAAAATGAGTTTGACATCCCTGCTCTAGAATGTTCTCTCTTCTGGTCCATTTCAGTGAAGAGAAAAAGCGGAGATGTGGAGTGGCTGTGTGGTTATAGGGCTGTGTCAATAGGGGGAAGTTAGGAATGGAGCTTTTGAAGCTTGAGATCTGGGCAGAGGTTGAAGTTGAAACTGGGGCTGAAGCAATTGAGCTTGAGCTGTACAGTAATCAGTGCTGATTGGTGGTTTCCTTGTAGCTTTAGCATAGACTAAAAGACAGAATGGGGCCTTTAGTGTTCAGTTGGTTTCTTTTGTTTCATTGTACAAAGAGATAATGTGAATGACTTTGATTAGAATCAGTTTATGGTCTCAGAGTTATGGTCTGGACCAGGGCTTATAGGGCATTGGAGACAGAGGGGAGGTCCCGGAGAGCTTTCTCTGGGGCATAAGTGTAGAGGCCATGGAATATGAAGACCTCTGGGACCCTGAGGTCATCTCGTAGAGGCCCCGCTATTTAAAACCTCACCTGATACTCACCCTGTGGCCTGGGTGCAGAGTGAAGACTCACAGCAGAGCAGAGGGGGGATGGAAGTAAGGTAGCATAAGTGGGGGACTTCAGCAGCTGTCACCATGCCTTGTTTGCATTTTCCTGTTTATGGTCATATGTGTATGTCTCTTCTTCTTTTTCTTGTCCCTTTTTCAGGGGTTGCCACAGCAAATCATTGATTTCCATCTCTCCCTGTTCTCTGTATCTTCTACTCTGACTCCAACTATCTGCATGTCCTCCCTCACTGCATCCATATATCTCCTCTTTGGCCTTCCT
>NC_024327.1:14168976-14185699 GCF_000523025.1 Cynoglossus semilaevis | reverse complement strand
AAAGAGTGGCCTCAGAATGCCAAATGTACTACAGAGTGAGGCACAGCAATGTAAACACTCAGCCCTGCCATGAGAGCAGGGTGGTCTGGCCTCCCTCCCTCTCTTTCCTCCCCCTCCATCTTACCCTTTCCTCTCTTCCCTCCCTCACACCGCTGACTGCCAGAGGGGTGGAAAAAGTGTAAAACAGCAATGTGTGTGTGTGCTGGGGGACTAGAGCAAAGAAAGAAGCTGGAGTATAGTAGTGGCAGTGTGTTTGTGTTGGTTTCAGTGCTTACCCTTACACCAGCAGAGAGATCAGGGTGAGGATTGATGCGTCTCAGACCAATGCATGGAGAATTCCTGGTGTAAACATGCTATGAACATTTCTTCACTGTGTACGTCTCATTGAAGGTTTTTATCCCCTCTGGGTTACGTGTGTAGCAGTATATTTCACTGCAATTCCTGCAACATGTCATAGAATATAAAAGGAGCAGCAGTTATAGCAGTACCACACATGCACACACAAGGTGTCATAAAGATGCACCGATATGAAGTGAATATTCAGAAAGATCAAGGAGGTCACGTAGAAAGGCAACCCGTGAACCTCGTATACGTCAAATTGATCTGCTAGCGCAGGACATTGAACGTTTTGATCCAGATAATAAAAACATTAATGTTAATGATTACCTACGGGAAGTTGACCGATGCCTTGTAGATCTGCCAAACGCCACAACACGGGAAAAGCTTAGGCTAATCTGGAAGACGTCTAGCAGCAATGTTCGGGCTTTCATAGAGACACTAACCCCAGAAGTCCGTGATAGCTACACGAGACTTCGTAAGTACTTGAAGGAAGAGTACGAGCAATACACTGACGAGACGTCTGCAATGTTGTGTGCTATGCAAATCGAGCAGAAACGGTCAGAATCCCCACGTGAATATTATAGACGGCTACGCAACGCATATTTCCAGGGTAGCAGTGCACCAGGCTTGGAGGAAGATAGAGGTTTCAAATCCCTCTTCTTACACAACCTCCACTCAAGTGTACGCAACCATGTCACAGTGACATGCAGACAGGGTTACTACTCCATGAGGGAAATTAGGCAGCTAGCCCAGATGACCTGGGAGACAGTCGTCAGACCAATGGACAGACTTGACGACGAACCCAGAGTCTTTAGTCTCCAGGATGCAGGAAATTCCCTGTTAGACTTAGAAGGGAGTGAAGCTCCACCAGGGAGACACACCTGGAGAAACCCTGCTCCAAAACCCCATCACCAAAGTGAGTGGGGAAGGAGACAAAATAGATACAGGAACAACCATGGTCAAAACTTCAGCAACAACAATAATTACAACAACCGACCCCGTGAAAGAGGTCGTAAAGACCAAGGTGGTTGGAAACGAGACGGTTACCAACAGTCAAACAAGAGATGGTGGAAACAGTCTGAGCGTGATCCGAAGCATAGGGGTAGGCATGTTCGTTTCTGTAACTCAGACGAACTGAGTGAGCTCCACTCAGAATTGGAGTCTGTAAAGGCTCAGTTAGCTGAAATTATTGACAGGTTTAATAGAGACCAGACCCCTCTTAAAAACGAATGAACACACCAATTAAAACAAACTTTACCCTTTAGCAGTCCTCACTCCAAAAGGGGGGTGAACGATAATTTGGTCTAACCCCTGACAACTAACACTTCTTTCCTTTCCTTCATTCCTTTTCTTTTCCAATGTGAAGAAATGAAGTTAATGGGTATTTTTAAATTGTGGTACATGAACGTGTTAGTCAGGTAGTGAGTTATCATGTACCCACATGTGTATAGCATGGTATTTGCCCAAATGCCTACAGCCTGGTATTTGCCCAAATGCCCATGCCTTGAACTGTTTGTCAGGACTCAACTTCTGCTGAGATTTTACAGGACTAAATGGACAATATGGATGACAATGGATTATGGAATATGGACTGTACAACCTTGTGCTCTCAGGGTTACGACTCTGTCATATCCCTAAGACCAAAGGGGGGATATGTAGGTACTACAACAGTCCTTTCAAGGACTCAAACTCCCATAATTCCACTGCTTCCGGTAAATCCACATACGTCACGATCAGTAACCTCCGCAACCTTTAAATTGGGGGGTCAGCCCAATATCGTTCTCTCTGTTCAGGACTTTCGCTCCGTAGGACCTCGATGAAAAGAGAAAACCTGCTCGTCTCAGAAGACTAAGAACCAACGCGCTTTTGTAGACACCATTGCCCACGGTGATAAATGCACTAGTAGCGTCTTTTTCTTAACTGAGTTAACCGGTAATTAAGTTACACAAGTAACGTAGCGCTGCGACCAAAGCAGTTATTGAAAAGTTTAGAAGCGACAGGATTCCTTCTAACGGTATTCGTGTGAACCGGCACATCGACAGTCAGAGACTTTTCCTCCTGAAACGGACTTTCGGAACCAAGAGGACTCTCTGGACACAGTGGAACCAGACGGACGTCCCCAGCTCTGGCAAGGACCCAAGAAGCACGGACTTTCCACTACCCTCTAAATACGAGCAGACGTTCACTACAGTAAGGCTGGCATTTGGGCACGTTAGTTAATCTGTAGTATTGTTAAGTGCTATTTAAACTTAGGGACAGTTTAAGTACGCATATTGAATTTTGTTGTCTGAAATCTGTGCTGCTTTTATAGCTAGGCTGTTGCATGCACTTCTTTTCTAACCTCCTGACTCGGTGTTATACTCTTGTACACCGTCAGTATTTCAGTGTTAACTTGGAACGTTATCAGTATTGGGATCAGGAAAACTCCGACAAAGTCCTTTGTCTGGAGTAGACCACGCGGTACGCCTCCCTTCCCCCATATACTTTGATAACATCACAAGCACTGTTTCATTGTACCTGAGCGCATCTTGGTGCGCGTACACAACACCCATTCACACCTCCGTGAGCGCATACACGCCTCACGTGTTTCCTGTTGCCGTTCCTTCTACCTCGCAGTTCTTCTTCCACTGCGCAGTCGCGTATGTGAACACGCCTCAAGGGCTCAGTCGCTTGCTTGGTGGCTAAGAGGCAACATCTCTCTCTCGTACACGACCACTCGTGTACACACGCACATAAGTACACACACACACACACACACACATACACACGCCTTGTTTTGTTATAATGATCATTGTTTATGAGTTCAATCACCGTCATTAACTTGACAGTGTTGTATAAATAAATTTGATTATTTTTGTAAACTGTGTTTGTCTGTGTTGTTACTTTATTCATTGAAGCCACCCAATTTGCCAAGAACTCTCAAAATCCTTCAGATATTTAATTGTTATTGGATACTATTGATTTTAGTATATTTGTAATACTTCAAGTAATACATTATTGCTATATTAGTAGGTTAAAATAATAATTAAAGATAACTTTAATGAGACTGGTTGTGTTATTAATTTGAGACTGGTTGATAACACCGAGTGCTCCTAAGCAGCACTCGACCCATTGCACCTACATAAGGTATACATTACAGACCCTGCATGGGATCTTGCAGTATTTACCCACTAAACATTCTACTGTACTGTCAACTCATTTGGTCATACACTTAATTTCAATTTTTTTTTTTTTTTTTGCTAAATAAGATCGTTTATTGTGATGGAAACCATAAACCCTCCTTGGGAAATGTTTACTGACTTCATGTATGAAAAAAAATGGCTGTAATTCTTGGAGTTGCTATAAACGTAATTAAATGGTAGTCTTGAGAAATGACTATCTTCCAGGCTCCTTGAATGTCCATATTCTTGAAGTGAAAATACAAAGATGTGTATACGAAGTGTTTTGTATTCGTGATTTCTGTTGTATTAACATTCCTAGAGATGTGAGACTTGTAGCTTAAACAGTGGGCTGGGAAATAAGAGAGAGATAGTTGGTCGAGATTGGCTGCTAAGATTTGTATCACGGTCTGTTTTGGTTGTGACTAATCACATAGCTGTAAAATGCAGCAAGGAGAAGGGATTGATTGCCTTGAAACTGACAAACACCCACAGGAGAGGCTGATATTTTTGACACCTGTAGAGCTGGAGTTTTAAAAAAAGATGATATACCAATTGGCTGCTGCATAATTTTCCAAACAGATTTATCAAAATAAAATAAAAAATATTTTTTGTCTTGGGCTTTTCCTCACTTACCATTATGGTAGCACAGCTATTTCTCTTGGTCACCAACAACAGTTAATACATCATTGCCTGACATCTCAGGTTTTTTATAGGACTGCTTTACACATGCACACACATAATACAAAACAGAGGTTCAGGGTTTTTCTCCTACTCATTCTACTGCTTGTTGAGTCCTTGGCATTGAAAAGGATTTTTTTTGTCGAGTGGGGTGATGGGGGTTGAGCAGGACCTGAATGAAGGCAGCAACGTGGAAGAATCTGCCCTTTGAGGAGTGTGTGAATGTACACCTTGGACCCAGAGGATGCATTGGGAGCCAGCCGACTGCTAAATACACCCATTTTGGAGGCTGCGGGGATCGGACAGGTGATTAGCATAATCAGGGGTAAGAGGATCCATACATATGGTAATGCTGGTGCTGTGGGGCACATTTCGGCAGGGATGTTGGCCCACTCCTCCCTGCAGACAGCCTCCAAATCATTCAGGTTCCGAGGCTGTCATCTGGCAACTCGAATTTTTAGCTCCCTCCAAAGATTTCCAATTGGATTCAGGTTTGGAGACTGGCTAGGCCACTCCAGAACCTTGATGTGCTTCTTCTTCAGCCACTCTTTTGTTGCTTTGGCGGTGTGCTTAGGGTCGTTGTTGTGCTGAAACACCCATCCTTGACCCATCTTCAGCTCTCTCACTGAGGGAAGGAGGTGTTGGTCCAGAATTCCACGGTACATGGCCCCGTCCATCCTCCCCTCAATGCGATGGAGGTGTTCCGTCCCCTTGGCTGAAAAGCACCCTCAAAGCATTATATTGCCACCCCAATGCTTGACGGTGGGGATGGTGTTCTTTGGGTTGGACTCGGTGTTCTTTGCCCTTCAAACATGGCGAGTTGAGTTGAGCCCAAAAAGTTCTATTTTGGTCTCATCTGACCACATCACCTTCTTCCAGGCCTCTTCTGAGTTGTCCATGTGGTCAATGGCAAACTTCACGTGGGCCTGTACATGTTTCTTCTTGAGCAGGGTTTCTTTTGTGACTGTGGTCCTAGCTGCCTTCAGTTGATTCATCAGTTCCCCCCTTGTGGTTTAGGGATGATCCCATGATCAGGGACACCCCACAAGGTGAGATCTTGTGTGGAGGCCCAGATCGAGGGAGGTTGGCAGTGGTGTGGTGCTTCTTCCATTTCCTGATTACTGCACCGACAGTTGATCTTTTCTCTCCAAGTTGCTTTCCGATTCTCCTGTAGCCCATCCCGGCCTTGTGCAGGTCAACAATCTTGTCCCTGATGTCCGTAGAAAGCTCTTTGGTCTTGCCCATGGTGGAGATGTTGGACACTGGTTGTTTGGGTGTGGATAGGTGTCTTTTATACAGAGAATGAGGTGAGGCAGGTGTATTTGATGTAGATAATTAGTTGGGATTGGAGATGTCAATTCATATGATTTGAATTTCTGGAATTTTCTTTGGGATTCAGTCTCTCGCTGTTAGAATATATATATGATTAAAATTATAGATCGTTGCATTCTTTGTAAGTGGGCAAACCTGCAAAATCAGCAAGGGGCTGTATCAGACCTCCTAAAGATATTTGCAGAACTAACTGGTTAGGTGTCCCAGCCCCAAAACCCATATACTTAAATCTCTTTTGCTTTGGTGGTTCTGCTGAAATTGATGTGGTTACAAATAGGTTAATGTATTTTACATGGGGCAGTGGTGGCTTAGTGGTTAAGGAAGCAGGCTTGGGTCTGGAAGGTTGCAGGTTTGAATCTACCAGCTGCCAAGTTACAACACGCTTAATCAAAGGTTACATTTCTGTGTGCTGTGTCACAATGACAAGTAGTTCACTTTCCTTTCCACAAATAAATAACTACAAAGTGCTTTTGTGTACAAATGTAATGCATTTATGTAATTGATTCTGACAATAAAAGGATTGAAGCCTTCAGACCTGTATGTCTGACCGCCCAGTAGAAATGTTAATACCTATATGGTAATTCTTCAATCTCTTTTCTGTCTCTTCCCATAACAGTCAACAATTGATTTTCTTGCGTTGTACTTCTCCTTTGTGGCAATCCCCTCCTCCCTAAAACTAACAGAGAGAGAAAGAGAGAGAGAGAGAGAGAGAGAATGGGGCTCACTGACGCTTTTCTTCACATTTACAGATGTGTGCACCTGCATTGCAATATATACAATGAATGTTTTCTGTTCTCCCAAGTTATACTCATAGCTATCAAAGTTAGAACGTCAGTGAACGTCAATGTTAAAGAGGTCAACAAAGTTGTCATGGCCAACCTTATAAGGTGAGAACAGTGAGCTAAAGCTGTTTTCCAAAAAGTTGCAAATATACATATATAAAATATAATTGCAAAAAAGTAAATTAGTGTTGCAAGTTTTTCATCCTTTGGCAACATATACATTAAAATATATAATTTTACATGTTTGTTATTTCAAACTGACAGCTACGAAAGGGTACTCTATCTGGCTGCTGCAACTTGTACTCCGGAGCGACTTATATATGTTTTTCTTCTTCATTATGCATTTTTTTCGCTGGTGTGACCCATACTCCAGAGCAATTTATAGTCCGGAAAATACCTTAATCACTTTTCTGTCATTTTCTGATCAGTCAACTTGTGCTAAGTGACTGCATAAAACCAAATCAACATCATCATCATCATCATTGCAAAATCACAGCACAGTAATGGATTCAGTACTCTCAGATGAAATGATAAATCAATATCATTAAAACTGTTGGTTCCTCATTTGGAGGCAACAAATGGCATCCTGTTGCCAATCAAAGCTTTGTCAGGTACTTTTAAGTAGCAGCTGAATTAGAATTAGATTACACGTAAAAGGTGGTGACTTGTTAAGATGCTAAGCTGTGTGGTCATTGGCATACCAAATAAAAACTGAGCGGCAAAATTGTGTTTGACTCTTCTTATTTAACTACTGTACATTCTTGATCCGTGATTGAACTATGTTTCAGTAGAAATCTATCTCAGGCCTGATGTATATCTGACCAATTAATCATTTAGGCTGACAGAGAGCCAAAATGTAATCAACCCAAAAATACCTCTATCTCTGCGTAGTAACGACTTTTTAACATTTTTTAATGACAAAATAGATAAAATCAGAGATAAAATTAATCACCTCCTTCCTCCACACATGACCAAAATGCAGTTTAGCATGAATAACCTAGACACAATGGTGACTCCAATCTTACAATTAAATGAATTTAACCCTTTAAATCTCCCCGAGCTAAGGTCTCTGGTCTCCGCTGCTAAATCAACCACCTGTCAGCTGGATCCTATACCAGCTAGACTAGTTAAAGAGTCCCTTCCCCAAATAGGTCACATAATATTACAACAAATAAATATGTCCCTACTGAGTGGCTGTGTCCCAGAGGCATTCAAAATAGCAGTAATTAAACCATTACTTAAAAAGCCTTCTCTGGACGCTGGCACTCTAGCTAATTATAGGCCCATTTCAAATTTACCTTTTATTTCTAAAATCTTAGAAAAAGCTGTCGCTTCCCAATTGTGTGATCATCTGCATGACAATAATCTATTTGAAAAATTTCAATCTGGGTTTAGAACCCATCATAGCACAGAGACTGCACTATTGAGAGTACAAAATGATGTTCTCGTGGCCTCTGATAAGGGACTGGCGTCTATCCTGGTCCTTCTGGATCTCAGCGCAGCGTTCGACACAATTGACCGTGAGATCCTGTTACATAGGCTGGAAAAAGATGTCGGGATTAAAGGATCAGCACTTGCCTGGTTCAAATCCTATTTGTCGAACAGGTTTCAATTTGTTAACGTAAATGAGGAATCCTCCATACTCACTAAAGTGAACTATGGAGTTCCTCAGGGTTCCGTGCTTGGCCCAATTCTTTTCACTTTGTACATGCTGCCACTAGGCAACATCATCAGGAAGCACAACATAAACTTTCATTGCTATGCAGATGACACCCAATTGTATGTATCGGTACGGCCAGATGACCCAAACCCCTTAATTAAAATCCAAGATTGTCTTAGAGACATTCTGACATGGATGACCCAGAATTTTCTAATGCTTAACACAGAAAAAACTGAGGTCATAGTTTTAGGGCCTAAACATATAAGAGCACCATTGTCAAATCTAACTATAACCATAGGTAGTTCTACCCCAGTCCCCTGTGGTAAAGCAAGGAACCTGGGTGTCCTGTTTGATCAGGATTTATCACTACAAAAACATATTAACCAAACCTGTAGAACAGCCTTCTACCACCTACGTAACATTAAATCCATTAGAAAAATGTTATCACGACCAGATTCTGAAAAACTAATCCATGCCTTTATAACCTCCAGGCTGGATTATTGCAATTCGCTACTATCAGGATGTCCCAATAAGTCCTTAAGAAGCCTTCAACTGGTCCAGAATGCGGCAGCACGCATACTGACCGGAACTAGAAGACGAGAACATATAACCCCCGTCTTGGCTTCAATACACTGGCTCCCAGTAAAAAGTAGAATAGACTTTAAAATACTTTTAATCACATACAAGGCCCTAAATAATCAAGCCCCATTATACATTTGTGATTTAATTACCCCATACAAACCAAATAGATCACTGCGCTCCCAAAATTCGAATCTATTGGTCATCCCTAAAATAAATAAAAATAGAACGGGTGGTAGAACTTTTAGTTACCAGGCTCCTCTCCTGTGGAACCAGCTCCCACTCTCAGTAAGAGAGTCAGATTCTGTCTCGTCCTTTAAAGTGAGACTCAAAACCCATTTGTATAGTATAGCCTATAGCCTAAATTAGATTAAACATGCCCCGACTAGAACAGTCTAAAAAGATGCTGCTATAGGCCTAGACTGCTGGGGGGCATTGCATTGCATTGCATTTCATTTCATTTCACTTCATCTTGCACTTATAATGAGGACACAGACTCTACGGTCTTACTTTATTCTTCTGTCCTGTCCTATATTCATACCGACCACCATGTATACACTTAGGAAACTGGTCCCACTCTTTTACAGTTCTGCTGCCACCGGTGAACAGGAGGAGCACAGGACTACTGCCACTACCACTACTGCGACAACTACTGGATCCACAACCGGAACTTGAACTTTTTTTTTTTTTTTCCTTCATTGGTTTTTTTGTTTTTGTACAATGTTTGTTCTGATAACATCTATTGCACGTCTGTCCGTCCAGGGAGTGGATCCGTCCCCTTTGGTTTTCCCTAGGGTTTCTCCCTTTCTCTTTTCTCCCTGTTGAAAGGGTTTCTCTTTCGGTAGTTTTTCCTTACCCTGGCTGACGGTCTAAGGACAGAGGATGTTACCAACCCTGTGAAGCCCCATGTGACAAACTGTATTTTGTAAATGTGGGCTATATAAATAAAATTTGATTTTTTTTTTATTTGATTTAATATGTAAAACAAGTTGACAGTAATTTTGTTTACAGCATATGCACAGTATAGGTGCATACCTTCTGATTTAGATTTATTTTCCATGGTATTTCCATTAGGAAGGAAGGACAGAATGTGTGATGCTTCCGTTATCAGGCGTGAGATGTGTGCAGGGGGGTGGCGTTGCACTGTGGTGTGTCACATGGAAATGACCAAAAGTTGGCATGAAGTGTTGGGGGTGGGCTGGCCTGAGAGGGAGGCCAAACTGATTGCCATCATGATCCGGCCAATCACAGCGTAGAGCTGAATAGACCAAAGAGAGAAAATGAGTGTAAAGCGAGGGGGGCAGTTGAGGATTGAAAGAAGGGTGGTGATGTCAGTTTTTTAGAAACCTACTTTCTCTTCCTTCATCCCACCACCTCCTATTCCTCTACTCTGAGAATAGGGGGGGCTGTGGTTAATGTTATGCAACAGGCTGAATACCCACACTAAGGGCTCCAATACAGTGACACAAATGGCCCTTTTTCTACCTTTTCTCTAGTTTTTATTTTCTTCTCAATCATTTGTAACGTTTTTTAATGTCCACTATAAACTGATGTATTGTTTTCTTTGATATGTTAGAAAATCTATATATTTTGAGAAATATTCAAGAACCAATAATTGCATTACTCTTTAAACAGAAAAAAAAACTGATGTAATGGTTCACGTGGGTCAGCTCAGTCATCGGTAAGACATTGGTAAGATGTAACATCAAAGGCAGTTATCACATAAGTTAATATGCATACTCCACAAGTTGTCAGTTTGAGTGCTGTGCCATCTGAGAGCCTTCGCTCTTCCCGCTGCAGCTGTTGGAGACCAGCTTTTGTGGAGACATTTAGACCTTGATAGGCTTGTGTTTTCCATCAACTGGAAACTCCTGCAACTGGATGCTCGCTTGTCTCATCCATTGCACTCTAATGTGATCTTGGGGTTAATTCAGGTTTAACATTAGTCAATATACAATCGGGCAGTGGTGGCTTAGTGGTTAAGGAAGTGGACTTGGGTCTGGAACATTTTAGGTTCAAGTCCACCAGCTGCCAAGTTGCCCACACACAGTTCCCCAGGCGCTTAAAGCTGCCCACTGTTCACTTTGGTGATGGGTTAAAAGCAGAGGTCACTTTTTGTTGTGTGCAGTGATGTGCTGTGTCCCAATGACAAATAATTCACTTTCAATGGATGTTAATACTTGCTCATAATGGGGGATTAAAAGGTGCATAACAAGGCTCTATCTTTGTGGGAGAACACTGAAGTATTTAGAGTCAACATATTGGTAAGATTGTCCTTTACTTTGTCTTTAATTCCCAGTGGTGGTTATATTAGGGTAAGGAGAAGTGAGTGTGTGAGAGAAGATAGCTGGTGTGGGGAGAGTTTTAAAGTCAGTGACACTTTGTTTTAAGTCAGGCAAAAAAAAAAAAAATTAACACAATATTTTATACCTTTTGTTGTGGTAAACTTGCTATGATTTTGTGGGGCCAAATAAATTCACAAAAACAAAGACATTCTATATGTAAAAATGTTAATTTGTTAATAAAAAATTTTGTTATGGTATTTAAACAGCTGCAGCACTGGGCCAAACATGACAGTGTATCGCTATCGCTTTATAACAATTCCCAATGTGGCATGCCCCACCGGATCACGTGTACGCTATAATTGATACTGGTACATCTGAAAGCAGCACCTCGAAAAAAGACTGGTCTACAGTTCGCTCCGCGCCGCCCCGCTATTTTATTTATTTTAAGCTCTTTATTGGATAATTCTACCGGTGGTACCAGTAGAAAAAGCTCCTTGCCCTGGTGCAAGTTGGGTACCAAATTACATGCACTGCTCCAATTTTACGTGCACAAACTGGTGCATGCACGTGGTAATTCGAGCCCTGATTACAAACATGGACAGGATCAGATGGTTATGCTGTTTGGGTCTGGAAAAAAAAAGTGTTTTCTCTAATGCCCCAAGACATGGCCCCCTCCTTCCCTGTTCCACTGGTCTGACTGGGTGGTCGGGCCCAGCAGAAAAGCATGCTTATGTTCAACTTTAATGCCATTACAACAAGCTGAATATATACAATCTTCCTGCTGCTGCATGAATCCATGAAACGCTACAGATTTTTCACACAGTCAGCCTTCGCTAGGGTAGGATTCGTGTTTTTTTGGATGGACCTTGTCAGACCTGCCCTGAGGTGATGCAGGACAGCTGAATGACCTAAAGACTTTTCCCTAACCACAGTTTACTAAGCACTCAGAGCTCATGCATAAGACTTGAACAACCATGAACTTTGAGACTGTCTTCGTTAAAAACACTCACATGAAGGTAATTTCTTCTGTTGAACGTTTGAGCTTCTTTGTGACAGCATGGATGTTTTAATGTGGTGTTACTTCTCTGGATTCAAGGCTTTTTGAGTTGGCCAGTGGGCCTTTGTGTGTCATGACAAATGTGTGAGAGAGAAATGTATTCATTATTTAGATACATAATTTATGATAAATGTAAAATATTTACAGATATTCTTTTATTTTTCTTTAATTTCTTGAAATAATCCCTGACCTCCAACAGCTCTAGAGGAACACAATATATCTTTGAACACATTTTCCAGCCATTTTAACTTACTTGTTTTGCTACAAATTTTTACCCTGCGATCTTTTGTCTTTTTTGTTAGTTGGCGGACGTGTGAACCAGGAACTTAAGTACACACGGCAGAAGATCGGTGAAGAGGCCATGTTTAACCCTCAGCTGATGATCCAGACACCACGGGAGGAAGGAGCCAACGTACTAACAGTGGAGGCGTTAGCGCAGCATCTGGAGTCAGCTCTCCGAGCCAGCAGGGTTCATGTTTACCTTTATAATAGGTGATGTGGATTGTACTGATGTCGACATAACGGCCTTTCTTCTTGTCCATTTCTTCAGCACTAATTTTACATATACAGTATAACTGCATTGGTCACAGTAACGTAATACATAAAGACGGCATTCTTTTACAATAACGCAGTCAGCGCAGTGGATGTTCATGCATGACTAATTAGAAGTATATCTCTTCTTTGCAGACATTGGAAATTAGAGCATTTATGCTACAAATCAGGAGAATTAGTCACAGAAATTCCTTTTATGGATCAGGTAAGATGCAAAGAAAATTGAAAAAGAAAAAAAAGACCTGTAATCCATCTGCTACAATCAGATTTCTACAGTTCTTTTGATCGTGCATTTGTTACTGTGTTCATTTGAATTAATATCCAATTAGATCATAGAAAAGCTACACCCCTGCCTCATCATCACCCCTTTGGACTGTTTCTGGGAAGGAGCCAAGCTCCAGTCTGGAATGGTCTACCTCCCGTAAGTTGGACTTCTTTTCTTTTATACTTCTTTTATAAAACTCAAGAGCAGTATAGCATCATCCAGTGTCCGTCCGGTGTTTTATCCTTTTCATCTACCCCAAAGCCTCATTCTTTAACATGATCAAATGGCATAATCAAAAATACAGTTTTGCACAGTCTGAGCTTTCCACAAAGTTGAACCTGGCAGTAAATTAATGATAAGGTGCAGTAGAATCCTAAAAGTCAATGTCATGTTTTCCATGATGGAGAGCATGAGTACCAGAAAGAGTGGAATTGTATCTTTTTACCCCTATAGGAAAGGCTGCCCAAACATGCTTTGTGTGTGTGTGTGTGCCTGTGTGTGGGTCTGCATCTCTCAAACTTTCTCCTCTGAAGGCTCTATTATAGTGGTTGTTGGCATGCGTATCGCTAGCGATCGTTTCTCTCCAGCATTGGCCCTCACATCATTGTCTGGCCCTTCTGTTGCTAATGGCCTGCTGCTACAGTAATAACTGACCTGCATCACTGCATGTGTGTGTGTACATGCACACACCGTGTGCCATTGTCATCATTGCAAATGCATGTTTTGTTTTTTTTTTTAAGGGACCGTTAGTTTTTCATCTTATTTTTTTTGTTTGTTTGTTTTTTTTTTTTTTGCTCTGGTAAAGGGAAAAATAACGCAAGCCTGGTTAAGCATGTACAATGTGGTCTGAATGAGAGAAAGAAGGAGATTGACAGAATGACAGAGTCTGAGAGAGAAAGAATGATTGAGAGAAAGAGAGAGAGCAGGAGACTGGAATGTGCACTACAGCAATTGTAGAAAAAAATGAACTTGTTTGGAGCAGGAATTAAGCAATTGTCCATTGCCTGATGGGAATTGGTCTCCATTTTATTGCTTTTGTCACTCAACTAGAAAGAGATTATGTTCAGCTTCCAGAAGTGAACACATTATGTCCTCTCACTGCTCACTGTTTGCCAACTGGCATCTAAGGAATCTGGTGTCCTGTGGGATTTAGATTATTTTATGAAGCTGGATTAATTAGAGATTTTGGTGACATTTTTGGTACTATTTGTATACAAATGATTTAAAAGGGAAATAAAATGTAATATAAAAAAAAACAATTTTGGTCTTTTCAAACCAGGGGGCAAACAGGCACTGGGAAAGACTACTTTTATGCTAACTCATTTAAGCATTTAGAAATATGTAGAAATTAAATTAAAATATTATCTTTGCAGAGGTAAAGACCCTCTTCAGTGGACAAACTTTGACCCCAAGGATTTTCTTGAGGACTTACGTAAAGCAAATTTCCCTGTGGAAGCCTTTGAGGACATGTTGGAAAAGGCAGACGTGGGGCACGGCTACATGCATAGACCCTGTCTGAACCCTGCTGACCCTGACTGCCCCATCACAGCACCCAATAAGAACTCTATCAAGGTAGTATAAGTTATGGTTTTCATGTGATTGAACTGTACGTTAAAGCCAGTTGGGAAAACAAGGTTTTTATACCATGTCTATTGCCATATTACAGGTGATACACCTGTTTACTGTAGACCAGTGAAGGAAAAATTATTTTAAGATGATGTAAAAATAAACTGATTTTATTAAAAGTAAATATGTAAATGAGAGTTGGAGAAAAAAAACAACAGCTCCACTGTTAAATGTTAGCTAATTGTAGTTTAAACATAAATCAAAAGTGATTTGCTGTTAAAAGCTAGCTTTTAACTATGGCTAGTTATAGCAAATAGCTACTCCTAAACTAGCTAAGCTATAAAAACATGTTCAGATATATTAAATATGGGTAAAACATAACTTCATTGGCATAGTTTTTGTGTCAGTCTCTTTCAGAAGTTGATAACAATCGGCTCTATAAAGAAAAATAATGAAATGCTAATAGTAAGCTTAGTACTGCAAATAGTTGGCCAAAAGCAGCAGAGAAAAAAAAATTAAAACCAACAGTTAGCTAAAGAACCGCTAAAACCAAACATCAAAAGTCATCATTTATAAAGTAGCCCAAAATTAAAAAAAAAAAAAAAAATCTAGAAATTTCCTAAACTAAGCCAATGGACTTAACAACTAAAAAACAAAGGTAACTTTTTTCAAAATCCCTTTGCAATAATTGGTTTGTCCAGGTATAGCCACAAGTTAGCTTACAGATTTACATGTGCTAGAACAAAGAAAGCAAAGATGTCACACTTGGATAAATCTTGTGTTTATAGAGTTCTCATTTCTACCCTGGTGTGTGTATTTAACATGTACCTGTAACATGTTTCTTCTGCAGTCTGTAACATGTTTCTTCTGCAGTCTCACAAATGTTGTTTTTTCTTTCTGGACCAGTCATTTGACGTAGCTCACACCTTGACTGGCGGTTGCTATGGTCTGTCCAGGAAGTACATGCACTGGCAAGAAGAACTGATTGTAGGAGGGACCGTCAAGAATGGCAGTGGACCCCTCCTCAGGTAAAATACCCACACTAATACACTCCTACCCCCATAAACACTGCTGCAATCACTGCACCTCTTATATATCTTTCCCCTCTTTTCTTTTAAGCTCTGTGCAACAACATGTTCATGAGTACGTGTGCGCGTTGTGCTATAAATTTTAGTCATTAGCAGATTCCAGTGAAATTTTCTAGCTTCTACTCAGCTTTGGCTGCTCCACTTTGACAGTGCCCACTCATACACAAAGTATACTATAGCCTGGTGAGGTAGTTCAAATACAGTGGTATGAAAAAGTTTGGGCACCCCTGATAATTTTCAAGATTTTTCTTTATGTATCATTGGTTGTTCGGAACAGCAATTTCAATTAAATATATCATATAGCAAACAAACACAGTGATATTTAAGAAGTGAAATGAAGTTTATAGGATTTACAGAAAGTGTGCAATAATTACTTAAACAAAAGTAGGCAGGTGCATAAATTTGGGCACCCTTGTTTTATTGATTTGAATACCTTTAGCACTAATTATTGGAACACAAAATTTGTTTGGTAAGCTCATTGACCCTTGACCTATATACACAGGTGAAGCCTATATATATATACACTACCGTTCAAAGGTTTGGGGTCACCCAGACAATTTTGTGTTTTCCATGAAAAGTCACACTTTTATTTACCATCATGAGTTGTAAAATGAATAGAAAATATAGTAAAGACATTAACAAGGTTAGAAATAATGATTTGTATTTGAAACAATAATTTTTTCCTTCAAACTTTGCTTTCGTCAAAGAATCCTCCATTTGCAGCAGTTACAGCATTGCAGACCTTTGGCATTCTAGCTGTTAATTTGTTGAGGTAATCTGGAGAAATTTCACCCCATGCTTCTAGAAGCCCCTCCCACAAGTTGGATTGGCTGGATGGACACTTCTTGCGTACCATACGGTCAAGCTGCTCCCACAACAGCTCAATGGGGTTTAGATCTGGTGACTGCGCTGGCCACTCCATTACAGATAGAATACCAGTTGCCTGCTTCTTCTCTAAATAGTTCTTGCACTATTTGGAGGTGTGCTTTGGGTCATTGTCCTGTTGTAGGATGAAATTGACTCCAATCAAGCGCTGTCCACAGGGTATGGCATGGCGTTGCAAAATGGAGTGATAGCCTTCCTTATTCAAAATCCCTTTTACCCTGAACAAATCTCCCACCTTACCAGCACCAAAGCAACCCCAGACCATCACATTACCCCCACCTTGCTTGACTGATGGCGTCAGGCACTCTTCCAGCATCTTTTCAGTTGTTCTGCATCTCACAAATGTTCTTCTGTGTGATCCAAACACCTCAAACTTTGATTCGTCCGTCGATAACACTTTTTTCCAATCTTCCTCTGTCCAATGTCTGTGTTCTTTTGCCCATATTAATCTTTTTCTTTTATTGGCCAGTCTCAGATATGGCTTTTTCTTTGCC
>NC_024327.1:14166644-14167033 GCF_000523025.1 Cynoglossus semilaevis | reverse complement strand
GGTTTTTAGACCCCGTCTCATGCTACCACGAGAGTGAAAGCACCGCCAGCATTCAAAAGTGACCAAAACATCAGCCAGAAAGCATCAGAACTGAGAAGTGGTCTGTGGTCACCACCTGCAGAACCACTCCTTTATTGGGGGTCTCGTGCCAATTTCCTTTCATTTCCACCTGTTGTCTATTCCATTTGCACAACAGCATGTGAAATTGATTGTCAATCAGTGTTGCTTCCAAAGTGGACAGTTCGATTTCACAGAAGTGTGTTTGACTTGGAGTTACATTGTGTTGTTTAAGTGTTCCCTTTTTTTTTTTGAGCAGTGTGTCTATATATATATATATATATATATATATATATTTATATATATATATATATATATATATATATATATAT